>NC_140110.1:6180009-6270009 GCF_964237585.1 Gallinula chloropus | reverse complement strand
CCCTAATTTGTGTAGTTGTGTTGAGCTGGGTGCTCTGGTGGTCATCGAAACTCTGCCTCACTGTGTCTGCGAGTGAACCCCATCCTTGAGCAAGCTCACATCGTCTTCGGCTGCTGTTTCCTAACCAAAGCCAGTTTCTTCATGGACTTCTTGTTTTCACTCAAGGTCCGTAACCAGCACCCACTGTTTTAATTCAGAGTCCATAGTGATTTTCCACAGTGATAAAGGCACACACCGTCTTGTCCCTAAAAGCCTTAACATGCTGTATATTCTCACAGCTCCTATAACTCCTTTAAAAGCAAAATCATTTTCTAAACTAAAACCAAAAATCACCTAGAAGTGAAGCTGTTTTATTAGGGTTACTGTAACAAGCTCTCGTACATTGAAACCTCTGGCCCTGGTCCCTAATGCACTTTTCTTCATTTGTTTCAATTGTTTTCCTAGAGACCCCTTCTAATTCTGCAAGTAACTGCAACGCTCGGTTCAAGTGTGACAGCTGTTCCCCTCCCAGTTTAAACACGGCTTAGGCCAAAAATCTGTTCTTCTTGTCTTCCCGCTGACAAAATGGGGAAAACCCCCATCCCCTCCCATCCCATCCAGTGTAAAATGGGGCTGGGAAACACCATCTTCCAGCCTGGAAAAGTCTCCTCGCAGCCGGGTTGGGATTTGTTTTTGCTGAGGGTTTTTTGGCGTGTTTGGCCGGGATCGTGCTGTGAGGAGCGACGACTCCTGGCCGCCTTCCCCCCACCTGTGCTCCCCTCCTTTTCCTCTGTGGGTTTCTGGGCCCCTGTCAAGGTGTTTTTTCAAGTCAAGGGAGAATGAGAACTATCGTGGGATGACAACGCGATGGGTCGGGGGGTTGGGGTGGTTTGGGGTGGGTTTCTTCCTCCTCTCCCTCCCCCTTCGTTTTGCCATCAGGAGGGAAAACTCTTTGTCCCGAGGTGAGGTGACTCCAATAACATCACCACGTGTTCTGCTGCTTAAAGAGTGAAGCGGGTTCAAGATGTTTTGGCTTGAAAAGCGCACGAGCGTTGAGTGCCAGGAGGAGGTCAGGGGTTGGGGATAGATCCAGGGCCCGGGAGTTCTTCTCCGGTTCCCCAGATGGCCTTGTCTCCTCATCCTGCTACCCCAACGCTCGTCAGACATCGGCCAGGGAGGAGAAGACCGTCTCCCTTCTGCCTCGGAGAAGTGGCGTTCCGAGCCCGAAGCGCATCTGTCCCCCTCTGTGAGTTGTAATTCGTTGCTTTTTTGGAAGGATTTGAGATTCCCCCAGCCCGTCTCTTTCCCCCCGACCCGCCTCACCACGTGTGACATCACATGTGTTCCTGTCCCTATAGCAACGGGCTGGCCCAGGAGTGGCCAGTTTCTTCCCAGCATCCTTTGCAGGTAGCAGCCAGCAGTGTCAGTGGTGGTGCTGTGGGATACGCTTCCCGACGTGGGGGTTCGCTCCCTCCAGCTCCTCTTTGGGAGCTTCTTCGAGGTCATCAGCCCAGCCTCGCTGGCCCCATCCAGGTCAGTCATTTGTGGATCCCGACAAGAACTGCAGCCGACAGACAGCTCAGAAGCCAGGTCCTGGAATCCTTGAACTGCGGCCCGGGGAAGGTGTTTGTCCACCACTGAGCTTCTCCTTATCGTCTGTCGAGGTAGCCGACTTCTTCTCTCTCTCTTTTTTTCCTTTTTCCTTTTATTGCTCTTCTCCTCCTCCCCAGTTTTCATTCCCTGACTCTCCTTGGGGAGTTCTGACCCACCAAACCCTGGGATCTGAGTAAATACCTTACACCAATCCCCCGTCTTCCCCTCCGACCTCCCTCTGCGTCCCAGCCCTGCCCCGTGCCACATCTCAGGTTTATCATCAAAACCTCCTCAATTCCAAATCTCTTCCCGATCCCTTGCGCCGCAGCGGAACTTTAGGGACAAAACCAACTAAATCAGGGCAGTTTTAAACTGGACTTGGCTTTCTGGCAGCTGGTTGACGTCCCTCTTGACCAGTGGGTGTCCATCCTCACCATCATCATCATCATCGTTGCTGTGAAGAGGAACACAAAGCGTGGTGCTCGGGGGCTCCCAGCCCCTCTGCTCTCCTGACCGTAACCCCTCCCCCCTTTTTCTTTGCAGTTGACATGGATGATGAAGACACCCGGTGCCTGCTGGATGTCATTTGGTAAGCTAAACCCCATGGTTTCAGGAAAGCAGGAGGGTGGGAAGGGGGTTCTGCTGCTTCCCCGGCACAGTGTTAGTTCTCCTGGAGCCAGAAATCCTCCGAGGCGCGTTCCAAAGGGGTCCCAGCCCTACAAACCCTTCCTGATTGATGGTTGGCATCCCTCAGAGGGCTCCGGGCTGTACCGCAGGAGGTTTGGCACTTGTCACCTACCCCATCGCCGCCTCCTTTTCCTTCAGAGTTTGTGGCTGGAGCTCCCTGGGAAGAGGGAGGCCCTGGCAGCCTTGGGAAGAGCATTTACCTTCCCCACCATACCTCAGGCCTGTGACAGAGCCGCTGGCTTCCCAACCAGCCTACGCCCTTGGGTTCCATTAGTGAAGGGAGCTTAATTAGACCCGGGCGCGATGCTGCCGGCGTGGCGTGCACCTCGTGTCCCCCCTCAACCCTTTTCCTCCCGCTTTTGTGTCTTGCAGCGACCCTCAGGCCTTGAACGACTTCTTACATGGATCCCAAAAGGTAGTGGCAGCTTGGTTCTCTGCCCCGAGACCCCTTTTTGTCCTTATCCCACCTCTTTTCTTCTTCTTAATGAATGAGGAGGGGGGTTGGGGTTTTTTTCCTTACCTCATCCCCAAAAAACCTGAAAGCAAACCCCAAGTTCAGAGCCATGTTGTCAGAGCGGCAAGCCAGAGCTCAGATACCTGGCAGCACCACGCACAGGGGCTCTTCCCCCCCCATCCCCTTTTTGTGTGGGTTTTCTTTTTGTTTTCCCTTTTTTAGAGACATTTTTAAATCGGGGGTTTTCCTGCATTTTTTTGGGCTCTGTTCTCTTAGAAGAAAGTAAATCTCATCATTTTAATTACAGATTGACAGTGATGATCTCTTGGACAGCACAGGAGATGCAGCCAGTGCCTTTTTTGGAGGTGATGGGGTATGTATTTTTAATTTATACTTGAGGAATGACGGTTTAGAAACCTTTCACTTTTTTTATTCCCTCTTCCCCCCCCCCCTTTTTTAATATTTCCTTTCCCTCATTTTAATTCCCCAGCTTGTTTTCCACCTGTTTCTCAGCTCTAGTGAGGAAGAGAGGCAGGATGCAGGGATTTGTATCTCTCACAAGAAAAGCAGCCAGGTTTTTCACAGAGGGGTTTTTCCTTTGAAGGTTTCTTCCTGGAATATGATTTTTTCTCCCCTTCACAACCCGATGGGGTGTTTTCAGAGCTTTGCTCCATGCCCATGTCAAAAGGGCTCAAGCCCCCTCGCTTCCCCCCTGCCTCGTTGGGACATCCTTGGCCTCCCTGACTGGGAGGCTGGTCATTTGAGGGCCATCTTGTCGGCTTTCCTAAGGCCACAGTAGCCCAGGGTTGGGCTCCCCTGGGGATGAAGAAGCAATTTCAGGTCTGGGGGCAAGGGAGCCCATGGCCCCCTCCCCTCCAAGGTGGCTGGCGAAATGTGTCAGGTGAGCTGACTCGAAGTCCTCTTTGCACCTGAGCTCAATTCCTTCTCCTCTCTTCTTCCTCCTTCCTTCTCCTCCTCCCCACGCCGCTGACCGGCTGTTTCCTCAGCTCCAGATGCAAGAGCGCTCTGGCAACCATCTGAGCACCGAGCAGAGTCCACTTGCCACCAGCCTGGACTTTGATTTTTTAGAGGACATCTTGGGGTCCCCCTCGGGTGGTGGGACCAACCTGCAGAACTCGGACCGGCCTTTTGACATCCTCCAGCAGAGCCTGCAAGAGGCCAACATCACTGAGCAGCTGTTGAAAGCGGAAGCCGAGCTGGATCTGGGCCCCTTCCAGCTTCCCACCCTTCAGCCCGCGGTACAGGCAGCCACCAACGGCACCCTGCAGATCTTCTCCGGCGGGGCCGACCCCATCGGGCTGCAGCAACCCGCTGTCCTGACTCACCAGGCCTTGGTCCAGCAGTCGCTGGGAGACGATGTGTTCAACAAGGCCATCAGCATTCAGCCTTTGCTCCAGCAAGTCGGCTTGGGCAACGTCACCATCCAACCCATCTCCAACCTCCAGGGTCTGCCCAACAGCAGCCCCAGCGGGACACTGGGTATCGGCCCGATTCAGGTGGTGGGGCAGCAAGTGATGCCCATCAACCAGTCCACACAGCTGATCAAACAGGTCCAACCCTCCCAAGTGGCCACCATGCCCATCAACAGCTACATCACCCTCCCGGCTCTTCCCAACCCTGCTCCTCAACAGCAGAAAAGAGTGGACAGGTTCCAGCAGGTAAATTAAGTTACCGTTGAGGGTCTCCAGCGCTGGGCATAGGTCAGAGGGGGAGTGAAGCACAGCAAGAGCGCGGCAAAGCACGGCCACGAACCTCCTGCCCGTGGGGAGATGAGGGTTTAGAGGAACAATCGTAAGCCGAAACATGGCTGGTTCCTCCCAGGCAGGTCCCGGGTGCCACCACCCTCCTTCTTCTTTGGGGTGGGGGGAAGGAGGGAGGCAAAGCCAAGGGGGTTTGGGGGTGCCTGTGCCGCCCATGGTGTTAACATCTCTGTGGCTGGAGAGGCGCTGCCACGAGCAGGTGGCCGGTCCCTCCCCTCCCTGCGCTCGTGCGCCGGATCACCAGGAGTTTAATGCCCAGTTATTGTTTGGTTTTCCCAACTTCTTGTGGTTTTTCCAAATTTTCTTTTAATTAACCCTGTGTAGGTGCCGCAAGGGATCATCCTGCAGCAGCCTCCCACCAGCCAGGCTTCCGCAGCGCTCCGCCAGCTCACCGGCCCGTGCTCCATGCTGGTGAGCGGCCAAGGACAAGCAGTGAGGGTGATACCAACGCCAAGCCCTGCACACAGCCAGGCGCCCGCCGCCCTCCCGCCTTCCACTGCAGGTTGGTACCCAAGCCAGGGAGGGTATCCCAAATGGCACCTGTTCACCCTGAGCTCGGGGCAGTGGGGTGAAGCCTGTCATGCCTGTGTGTGGTCAAACGGCCACTCATTTCCTTTCCCTAAAGCTCTGCCTTTTTCTGGGAGGGGGAAGGTGGGGAGGGGATAAGGGGTGAATTGAGGGAGGTTGTTAATTATTATTGAGGTTTTGGGTGGGGGGGGGGCGGGAAAGACATGGTTTTGAAAGTAAAGGGTGAAAGGTTGAGGAGTGAATGTGGCGTCACGCCGGTTCGGTTAATGATGGTGGATGGTGTTGGAAAGTGGGGAAGAGGAGGGGGTCTGCATCCAAAAGATTGACGTGGTGTTTCCCTTGCAGATGAGTACATCTCCTCCTTGTCCTGCTCGCAGAGCCTCTTCTCTTCTTCTTCCTCCTCCTCCTCATCTTCCTCTTCCTCCTCCTTGGCGGTCCCAGCCTCCTCCAGCATCCTGCCGCCCTCACAGAGTCGGAAACATCCATTGCTGCAGCCGCCTCCCCCCATCCACCCAACCAAAGTGCTGATCAAGCACAGTGGGGGTTCTCCATCCCTCCCTGGGGCCAAAGCCACTCCGGCGCCTGACAGCGGGGATGAGGACGCTCTTCCATCACGGAGCAAACCCCCCATCAAGACCCCCCCTGAGGCGCAGAGCTGCATCCGCCTCTACCTGAAGGTCAGGCAAGAAGCCGGGCGCATCAAGGTGGTGCACAGCACCGTGGTGTACCCCGTGTACCAGCGCCCCGCCAGGCGCCGCCTCACCAAGGGACCCGTCCCCACGGCTCTGGCGCCGGCAGGCAGATGAACGGCACGTGGGTCACGTGGCTCCATCTCCCCCCGAGACAAAACCTGTCCTGACCTACTGCTGCCTCCTGCTTTGGAAACCCGACCTGGAAAACATGGATGCATTGCTGGACTCCCTGCTATGCACACCCCCACCCCCCACCCCCAAGTTTCCTTCCCACCCCCTGGGGCATTTGTGGGATCCTTTAATCCCGTGTTTTTTAATCCCAGGTCCTTTAATCCTGGATTGATAAACCCCAGATTGTTTAAACCCTGGATCAATAAATCCCGGATCCAGAAATCCCAGATTGATAAATCCCAGAATGTTTTAATCCCATATTCCTTCAATCCCACATCTCTTAATCCCGGATCGCTTAATCCCAGGTGATTCAGTGTTTCTCTGCCACCGAGGGGCCATCCAGGAACCCCTTGAACCCTCCAAAACCCCTCCGGAACCCACAGTGATGTTTCCAGGGCTGGGAAGTGGAGGGTGGGGAAATGATGTGGGGTGGGGGGTGTATTAGTGGGATGTGGGAGGTTATATCAGTGAAGGGGGTTGTATCCATTGTGGGGGGACTAAAGCGGCTCCCCCCATGCAGGTTCAGATGCACCCACGTCCCCAGCCAGGTCCTGGAGAGCATCAGCCTCATTGACCCCCCCCCCCCGAATCCTTTTAGGGGCCAAGCAGCACCTCTCCAGGGATAAGGGGGATGTGAGGGGGCCCACAATCCCCCTCCCTGTATTTCCTCCACACCCCCTCCCAGACATTAGTCAGTCTGGCCATTCCCACCCTCCCCCTCTACTCCCCAAAACAGACAGGCCCCCCTTTCCTGAAGCTGTTTCGGGGAGCCCACCCCATTCCTGGGTCTGGCGCCAAGTTTCCATGTCCCCCCATCGTGTTCTGCTCCCCACATTCCCCAATTTCCTTCCGCACCCCAAAATCCTCAGCCTCTGCCAAGAGCACTGGCACTGGCTGCTGAATCCCAGGGGGGAGGTTGGTTGGAGGAGCCCCCACCCCTACATTAAGGGAGGGGGATTGAAAAACATGAAGGGGGGGAAAGGGAGAGGGTGGGGTGAGATGGGATTAGGGAGGGATTAGTGTTGGGATTGGGATTCGGAGTGGTGTTTGGGGCTGGGATTTGGTGTTGGGATTTGTGATTCGGGGCTGGTATTTGTTGTCAAGACTGGGATTGGGACTGGGATTTGGGATAGGGATTGAGATTTGGGGCTGGGATTTGGGGTTGGGTTTTGGGATATGCTTGAGGTTGGGACCAAGATCAGGCTCGGGTTTTGGGGTCAGGTTTGAAATGAGGGATCCGTTTGGGATTAAATTTGGGATTGGGGATTGATATTAGGGGTGGGATTTGGGGTTAGGGTCACAGTTGGGATTTGGGTTGGGTTTTGGGGCTGAGATTGGGATTAGATTTGGGGGTTGGGGTTGGGATTAGTGTTAGGCACCCTTCCTGGGATCCCCTGCCACTGTGTGTGTCCCCACTGCTGGATGTCATTTTCACTTCTAGTAGTGTCCACCTTAGAACCTGCTGAACATCCATTAATAGATTAAAAAAATATATAAAAGGCTTAAAGAGGCTCCTGGCCTGAAACCTGCCTGGGTAGCCCATCAGCAGCACAGTACCCTTAGGGTCAGGGCTTTCCTTACCAGTGGAACAGTCCTAGAATTGCCTGATGTGATCTTAGGGCTCTACCAGCGTCCACCTTTGAACACACTAAATGTCCAGCAATAGCTCCCAAACAAAAGTGCAAAGGGCTTCAAAAGGTTCCTGGCGTGAAACCTCCCCAGGCAGCTTTCAAGCCCCCTGGTAACCCCTGAGCCCCCAGCTCAGGGCTTTCACAGACAATGGAATGGTCCAAAAATTGCCTGACTTCTTTTTCTGGCTTTCCCAGCAACCACCTTCAAAAGTGCTAAACATCCAGCTGTAGATCCCAAACAAAAAGGTCAAGAAGGGAAATGTTCTCCTGTTCTGAAACCTGCCTAGGTAGCTCACTAGCAGCCCCAGAAACCTCGGGGCTCAAGGCTTTCCTAAGAACTGAATGCCTGGTGACACTTTTTGGACTCTACCAGTATACAGTTGCCAACTGCTAAACAAACAGAAATGGATCCTTAACAAAAGCTTTGAGGGATGAAAGAAGTTCCTGGCCTGAAAACTCCTCAGGTAGCCCACTATCAGCAACAGTACCCTTAGGGCTCAGGGCTTTCCTAGACAACAGAATCGTCCTAACAGAACTTGACATCACTTTTGGACTCGAACAGTGTCCAGGTTTGAAACTGCAAAGCACCCAGCAATAAATCCTATAAAAGAAAATCGAGGGCTGAGAGATCTTCCTGCCCTGAAACCTCACTAGGTAGCCCATCAGCAGTGCCAATTGTACTTGGACCCAGGTCAGTCCTTACGAAGGGAACAGTTGATTCAGTGCCTGGTGTCATTTTCAGGCTCTACCAGCGTCAAACGTCTAAACTGCTACATGTCCAGCAACATCCCCCAAACAAAAAGTGAGAGAGCTGAAAAAAGTGCCTTGGAATGAAATCTCCCCAGGTAGCCAACCAGCATGGCCAGTAACCTTGGGACTCAGGATTTTGCTTGTTTGGAGAAGAGTCCTAAGAGTGCCTGATACCATTTTCGGGCTCTGCCATCGTCCATCTTTGAAACTGCTCAATCTCCAGCAATAGCTTTTCAATGGAAAGGCTTGAAGGCTCAATGATGTTCCTGGCCTGAAATCTGCCTCCACAGAACACAAGCAGCCCCAGTAACCTTGGTGATCAGGGCTTTCCTTTCCTTGGGAAAGGTCCTAACAGTGCCTGATGTCATTTTCAGGCTCTACCGGAATGCACCTTTGACCCTGCTCAACATCCAGCAATAGCTCCCAAACAACAGTTGTGAGGGCCTAGTGATCTTCCTGGCCTGAAACCTCCCCAGGTAGCCCATTAGCAGACCCAGTATCCTTGGGGCTCATGGCTTTCAAAGACAACGGGATGGCCTTAACAGTGCCTGACATCATTTTCCAGCTCTACCAGCATCCAGCTTCAAAACTGCTAAACCTCCAGCAATAAATCTCCCCCCCAAACATTATTTGAGGGCTGGAAGATATTTCTGCCCTGAAACCTCAGGAGGTAGCCCACTAGCAGCACCAGTAACCTTGAGACTCAGGTCTGTGCTTACCAAGATAAGGTCCTAACAGGGCCTGACGTCATTTCCGGGCTCTATCAGCATCTGACTTTGAAACTGCTAAACGTCCAGCAATAGCTCATAAATAAAAGGCTCGAAGGATGACTGATGTTCCTGGCCTGAAACCTGCCTAGGTAGCTCACTAGCAGCTCCAGTACCCTTGGGGATCAGGGCTTTACCTGCCAAGGGAACGTTCATAACACAGCCTGATGTCATTTTCTGGCTCTAACAGAGTCCACCTTCAGAGAAGCTGAACATCCAGCAGTAGCTCCCGAGCACAAGGTACAAGGGCCTAAAGATCTTCTGGGGCGGAAACCTCCCCAGGTACCCAATAGTAACAGAATCCCAGAATCCCAGAATCACCACGTTGGAAGAGACCACTGAAGATCATCGGGTCCAACCATTCCCATCCTAAGCTAAACCAGATCCCTGAGCACCTCATCTACCTGTTGCCTGTTTGTCGCGATGGAGGGAATTCAAGGCTACGCTCAATATGAGTAATCAGCAGGCTTCGATTTATTATGGCTAACGGCTTTCTTTTATACTATTGTTAATACACATTAATTGTTACTAATGCACATTATAATTGTTACAACTTGATTGGTTCTTGGTTAAAGGTTACATCACTCATCTTGTGGTCTGGGAACGGTGCTTCTTTCTCATTCTCAGGAACAGCAGATCCTTGAAACACACCTCTTGTTTCTCCTTCTTGTCACTGTGTAACATCGCTATCAAAATACTGACCTTCCTCTCTATCATTTGCGTCGGGATGTGGCAACGCCTACTCGTACTATGAAGTTACACAGGACACTGCTTGAACAATGGCTCCATAGAGCCATGGCCTCGCTTCTCACGTAGCCACTCTTCCACAATTCCCCCGTTTCTATTTTAGAGAAGGAACACCCCATTCAAAGAGCGAGCAAGAAGCCGTTGAATACACTGTACGATACATGGCAAGCAAAGCAATATCAACACAATAACAAACAAGGCATATAACAACATCTTTAACAAACTCCTTATCCATCCTGATAAACCCCAACTCCCAAAAAGTTGATCCAGCCAATCCCATTTGTCATCTTGGCGGAGTCGCGAGACCCCTTCTTGTTTATGGACCAGCCAGATGTTGCAAAGAGCATTATCCATCCTGCCAGGGAAATACTGTGACATACATGGCAAAAATAACACTAAGGCAAAAATAACTGACAAAAACATAAGCCCTTGTTTAACTGAATCCAGAAACCATCCCATAAACAGAAAGCCATACTGCAAAGCGTGGCAAGCTAAAAACTGCTAATTGGCTACACATACTGCTCACACCAAAGTGATTAATTAGTACTTAGAACGAGCTTTGAGAAGCATATCTTATAGCTAATCATTGTTAGTTTATCTTTGATGTCTAAAAGTTATCTGCACACCTGCTGTGGTTTGTCCATCTTATTATGGCTGCTTAACGACATATTCACTTACTTCCAAATACTTTCCTACAACTCCTTCTTGGGTTGAGGCAGTGTGTACCTCTGTCTTCAAGGTCACTAGATTTGAGAATGGAATTACCAAATACCTCTCAGCACGAGTAATTTTCCTGTCTTATGGGAATTCAAGGATATTGTCTTCTGTGAGGAGAGCCAGGCCGCCGGCAGGCCAACTGTCCTCCTTGCCAATTTCCCCCTTTTAGTATCTGTGTTACAAAAACTGCTTTTTGAGGTCTCTGCAAGGGCCCTTTGCAGAAAGCTCAATGAACATGACAGTAAATGGAAGACAAGTACCATAATTACCAAATCCAATAATTCAAATTTGACCATCAACAATATCCATCCTGAAATTCCCCAGTCATGAAACCAATTGTAAGTGCCTTGATACCTTTGCTGTTGCATTTGTTTGTTTGGCCAATCAGGAGTGTCAGGAGTGCAGATAACACCAGCCTCACGTTTTCCTACAGGCACCGATTGCAATCTGTGACCTTCGGCTGTGCAGAAATCACTATTTCCCCAATTTTCATTTAGCACAAACACAGGCATTTTTCAAAGACTGTCAGACCATTCAAAATATCCCGCAGCAAAGTTCATAGTCCACTGTGGCTGCACTTGGAACACTTGACTTCAGTTCCTGGGATCAGGATCTCGTCCTGGTTCAGGCAAGCTTGACTTCTTCTGGATCCACGGCTTTATCCGCTTGGCTCCCGTCTCTGTAATGACACAGGCAGATCTCCTGCCCAAGTTAGTACCTGGAACTTCATTCTTCATAACACTTGACATCGACTTTTCTCTCCCTTTTCCCCCTTTTTTGTTTGTTTTTCTTCTCAAACCTTCTTTTAAACCTCCTGCATGGTTCACCATTGGAGGTACCAAACTGTTCTGTGAGAGACAGAACTAGTTCAAAACATAAAGAGCTTTGGGAGAGTTTGATTCATAGGTTTTACCATGATTTTGCCTGTAGGCAAATGTGGTGTCCCTGTAACACAGGCAACGTTCGTGCCATATATTCTGAGCTGTTGTCCAGTTTGATTTCACAGGGTAGTCCAGTGCTGCTATAGCAGAGCACACTTACTGGATTCTCCCAGTTGTGCAGTAGCTCACACTGCCAGAAAACACAGTAATCTCTAATCCCTTGCACTGGTAACTCATGAATCAAACTTTCAATGTCCAAGTTTTTTCTGTAATCAAATTCTCATCCATGTAATGATAAAAGATCAGATCAGGATGCATTTTTCTGTTTTCCAGGATCCATTTTTGAAGTAAGCTGTCCAGTTTCAATGATTGCTATCAAAAATCCCTTTGCTAAGTAGGCAGCCGTGCTCTCAGTGGATAAACGCATCTCTGAACCCGCAGCACATACAAACAAATGCTGCAAAGCAAGTCATCAAACAAAAGACATTGCAAGACACGAGTTGTCACATCCAGTCCGTATGGGGGGGTGGGGGGGGCAGTTCTCCCACTTCTATGGCAATTCTGCCAATGTGTCCCTGATCAGATGGCTGTCGACGTCGATACGTGTCCATCTCCGTAGGATTCTTGTCCCACTGCTGAGGTTCCTTGTCCATGGGGGCAACATTGCTCTGTGCCTCAGTTGGTGATTCTTCATATAATAGGTAGTTTCTCTCTCAGTAGGTTTCGGGTGGGTGGCTGGGCAGTTCCGCACACCCTTTCCCAGCAGGGCATGCCGTCGCCCACTTCGCTTTTCCAGCTTTTCAAGGACAGGCTGAAGTTGCTGATGCCAGTTCACATTCTCCACTGCGTCATGGGGTGTTTTAGGCTCAGTCAAAGTTCAGCAGTTGGTTGTACGTTTGTTTCCACATTTTTCCTTCCAGAGATATAGTAGTGGGGAGGGGCGCAGGCCGTGGTGGCAGATTTACGCTCACCACTCGCTCCCCTTCCCAGTCAGTTCTGACAGATTTATCACTTTGTTCTGATAACGCGGCATTATTACTTGGCATAGTAACTGGGGTAGATGAAAGAGCACCCAGAAACAAAACACATTCTCCATTGTAAATTTTTTCCCTTTTAAAATTGGTTCGGTAGAACCCAGAACTGGTGCTAAAGCTGCAAAGGCTGAAGTAGCAGCAATGCGTTCTGCTAAAGTCCTTTTCCTTAATTTCCAGAGAGTTATTAATGACTTAGGTTTGAGCTCCAATAGCTTCCCAAGTAGGTAAATCAAAAGCGCTGTCAAGGCTTGTTATCAGTTTTCTTTCTTCGCTCCACAAAAAGGAGGGGTTTTAAAGACTTTGCATAATTTTTAATCACTCTCTTAGAGAGCAGATTGTGGAGGAGTTTCAGTACCACCTCGCCTTTTTTATCAAGTGTGTATTCCCCATTCCTCAGTCAGTGGTGGGGGAAAGGGTACTGGTGCCTCACAAGCCCCTGATGTTTTAAGGGGTTCAGCTGTTACCGATAGTCCAGTCGGGGGGGGTAGGTACATAATCACTTTCCAAGACTAACTTTCCAGGTTTATCCCCAAAGTTTCGCCACTCCTCCTTCTCAAAAACCTCATTATGATCTCTAAAAAATCCCTTTGCTACCCCATACGCTAAAAGTTCCAGGAGCTCCTTTTTACAATCTATTTTTTGAACTTTTCACTTTTCTAAAAAGCATAAATCATACACCGCTCGTCTGTCAGCCATTTAACTCACTGCGCTGTAGCAGCCTCTTGGACAGACTTCGGCAGTGCGTGGCCGGCAGGACCCGTCTATACGGTCGCCTGGGCGCCGAGGTAGTTGATCTGTTGTAAAAATATTTGATGCAGTGACGGTGGGGATTTTAACTTGGACCCACTTCAACGTGCATTGAAGATCATGACCCGAAATAGTCTTACCATGTTTGGCTAATAAGGCTTTCATAAGTTCATATACGTCTCTTTCTACGGGGGTCGAAACTTGCCCTCCCATCTGGATTACCCGCAGCTCACCTCTCTTCCCCGAGGGATTGTTTGCCGGCTCCTGCTTCCTTTCAGCAGCGTACTCTGTAGTTCTGCGGGAGTTGCGACCGGCTGCCAGATAGGCAGTTCTCCAGTTCCTCGGAATGCCGAGTCGTCCGGTCCATTTTGGATCGAATCACGTCGTCCGGTCCGTTTTGGGTCGAATCATGTCGGGGTCACCATTTGCCGCAACAGAGAGACGGGACACCGCTTAATGTAAGCAAAGTGATCGGTTTATTATGGCTAACGGCTTTCTTTTATACTATCGTTAATACATATTATAATTGTTACTAATGCATATTGTAATTGTTACAACTTGATTGGTTCTTGGTTACAGATTACATCACTCATCTTGCAATCTGGGAACAGCGTTTCTTTCTCTTTCTCAGGAACAGCAGATCCTTGAAAATATACATCGTGTTTCTACTTCTTGTCACTGTGTAACATCGCTATCAAAAACACTGACCTTCCTCTCTATCATTTGCGTCGGGATGGGGCAACGCCTACTCGTACTATGAAGTTACACAGGAGACTGCTTGAACAATGGCTCCATAGAGCCATGGCCTTGCATCTCATGTAGCCACTCTTCCACAATTCATGACATGGATAATGAAGACAAAGGCCTCACTCTACCACATCTGGCCTGCAGGATTCTGGGTTGAAACCATTTGTCTGTTTCTTTGACATTCTTTAGTCAGAGCAGGACCATCTCCTGGCTGGTTAGACTCTGTATTTCATCTTCTTCTTGTACTGAACTTGAAGATCTCCATCCACACATTTCACACAAGAGGTGAGCAGACACCAGCACTTTTTACCTATTATGGTCAATTCTCAGAGGGGGAGATGAAAACACTCTTTGTGCTGCGGTGTCTGAGTGTCCGGAAATGAAAGCGGGGGCTCTGCAGGGGCAGCATCCGCAGTGGGGGCTGAAGAACTGCACCCGCTCATCACAGCCTCTCGCTGTGGGACAGGCACTGCCAGCCACAGCAAGGCAACAGGACCAGCCCCATGTGTGCTGAAAGCCACGGGCCAGGGAGCTCTTGAACCGCTGTCCCCAGCTCAGAAGAGAACAGACACTTGGAGACAGAGGTTGTTCCTCCAGCACCCCCAGAGATGCTGGGGCAGGTGGGATGTGCTGGGCTTTCTCTTCAACACCTTGCCTTCGTGCTGCTGCTGCTGCTGCTTGGTGAGTTGGGGGATTTCTTTACCTTGGGGCGAGGGCCTGGAGGGCTGTGAGAGGGGAAGGATAGGGCAGTTCCTGGGAGTGGAGGAGGATAATAACAGTGCATACAGCAGCCGAGCAGCAATGAGGTAGCAGATCTGCTTTGATGAGGGGAGGGAGATGATGCTTCCTCCATCTACAGTGCAGCTCTGAGCGCAAAAGATGGATTTTCCCAACACGTTTAAGATCGTCCATGTAGTAGCATGAAACTGGGCAGCTGCTCAAGTGCTTTAAGGAACAAGGGAAATCTCTCAGCAGTAATAAATAAACCAGAAACAAGCTTCTGTAAGTGTCACTTTTAGTGAACAAAGAGTTGCAGGATGGAGACACATGGGTGCTTGCCCACCAAGGACTGAGCAATGGGGAGCTGGCCAGGAGCACTTGGATGAGCCAGCTCTCTGCCCTCTAACATAAACCTTCTCTGTCCCGTGGTGCAGGTGCTGGTGGGACAGTCCAGGACATCTGCAGGTCCCCAGGTGATGGTGAGCACAGGATGGGGTGGACAAGGGAGGTGTGTGCAGGCATGGAGATGGGGTGGGAAGACCAGTTTGATCCTCAAGTGTGACACTGGCATGTACCAGCCTTGTGCCATCTCTCCAGGTAAGCTCCCTGCTCCTAAACTCATCATGAGCAGCTCCAGTGCTCAGGAGGGAGATTGGGTTCATTTTCGCTGCTCCATTGACCGTCAGGCTCCTGCTACTGAAATCATCTTATGCAAGGATGGGGTGAAGAAGCAAAGACTGAAAGCAAAAAAAGGGAAGCAAAGCTATGTTATGCGGCTGACTGTCACTGCAGAGAGTGCAGGGAACTACACCTGTGGGTACCAGCACCAGGTGAAGAAAAAACGTGTAAGAAGCTCTGCCCTCAGTGCTCCCCGGCACCTGGCTGTCAGAGGTGAGACATGACACTGGGGCATGGGAAGGCAGAGCTCTGGGACCACACAGAACCCAGCTGAAGGTGGGGATTGCCATTTCACTCATGACAGACTCCTGGGCGTTTGAGAGGCTCAAACCAGCCTTTCCCCATCATGGGAGAGAGTGACTGGGAGTGCCTGACAAATCTAGTGTCTTTCTACAGTGGAGTAGAAACTGTCCACAATTTCTACTGCAGAAACTTTCTAAAACTGCATAAATTGACCTGTAACAAGCCAGGGTGTCATGTATCTGGATTTCTGCCAAGGCCTTTGACATGGTTCCCTATAGCATATTTCTCTCTGTGTTGGAGAGATCCAGATTTGATGGGTGGACGGTTTAGTGGATAAGGAATTGGCTGAGTGGTCACATCCAAAGGGTGGTCATCAATGGCTCAATGTCCAGATGGAAGATAGTGACAATCCGTGTTCATCAAGGGTCTGTATCTTGAGGTTCCCAGTGCAGGGTCCTGACCTGGACTGGGAAAATCATCTTTGTCTATAACAGTTAGGAGATGATGTGCTGGAGAGCAGCCCTGAGGAAAAAGACTGGGGGGACTCGTGGATGAGAAGCAGAACATGAGCCACAGATGCTCATCTGCATCCCAGAAGGCCAAGCTCATCCTGGGCTGCCTCAAAAGAAGTGTGGCCAGCAGATAGAGAGAGGGGATTCTGCCCCTCTGCTCTGCTTGGGTGAGACCTCACCAGCAGTGCTGTGTCCAGCTTTGGAGCTCTCAACACAAGAAGGGTGTGGACTTGCTGGAGCGCGTTCAGAGGAGGCCACAAAAATGATCCAAGGGCTGGAGCACCCCTCCTGTGAGGATGGGCTGAGAAAATTGGGCTTCTTCAGCCTGTGGAAGAGAAGGCTCCGGGGGGACATTATAGCAGCCTTCCAGTACCTGAAAGGTCCCTCTAAGAAAGCTGGGGAAGAAGTGTTCATGAGGGCACGGAGCAATAAGCCAAGGGATAATTGTTTTGCATAAAACAAGGGTAGATTTAGGCTGAATATTAGGAAAAAATTACTCAATATGAGCACGGTGGATGATTGGAACAGGTTTCTGAGATGTAGCAGAGGCCCCATCCCTGGAGATATTCCAGGTCAGGCTTGATGGGGCTCTGAGCAACCTGATCTAGTGAAGATGTCCCTGCTTACTGCAGGGGGTTGGACTAGATGACCTTTAAAGGTCCCTTCCAACCCAATACACTCTATGATTTTGTGCTTCTCCAGCCCATCTCCTGCCCCAGCAGCACAGACAATGAGAGGGCTGGTGACAGGTGTAACCCAGAGCCCCCGCTGTGCAGTTCAGTGATTTATTCATCACGACACTTGGCACAAGGTCGATCAGGGGCCCCTCAGCTGCTCAGCCTGTGCAGTACATGCCAGAGCTGGTCACTCTCACCCTGTCCCTTTCTCCTCCCAGGCACAGAGTCCAGCTCCCAGGAAGGGCATTCAACCACCAGGGAGTGACTCCCTCCCTGTACTCCCAGTGTCCCCCAGCATTGCAATGGATGAGGTTAATTACCTGGAATCCAGGTTGCCTCTAAGGGCATCTCCTGCTCTCTCCTTCTCTCCATGACAGCAACATCTTCTGTCCCACAAGTTCCTGGGCCCCAGCTCCTTGACACCCTCACCACAGGCATCGTGGTGGGAGTGTCAGCTGCCTCCCTCCTCCTGCTCACTGTAGCCAGCTACTGTGCTGTGAAGAGAGGTGAGTGGTTTGGGGCAGTGGAGGGTAAAGTGCACTCTGCTGTGGGGCTGCTGCTGTGTGACCCCGGATGGACTAGTGTTGCCAACTCCTTCTCCCTGTGTCAGGGAAAGCTGAACCTCTCAGCCCTTTCTCACCAGAGAGGAGTCAGGGTGCTGACAGGGGGAAGGTTCTTCCTCCAGGGTGATTGCACTGGGATTCCAGTGCAAGGAGGGAGAGCCCAAATGCATCCCTGCCCCAGGCACAGCAGAGCTTTGCTCCCAGTGCTCTGGGAAGAAGAATGGAGTCTGTGAGTTGGCCTGAGCATAGCAAGCACAGCTAATGCACACTTGCACTGCCTAAAGCTGCCAGTCTGGGTAACAGAATTCGTGCTTTCCTTGGCTGGGCTCTACTACTGCTCCTCTGAGGGAGGTGTGGGGGTTCAGCCCATCATCTTCATGCTACAGTCCAGAGCATGGAAAGCCAGGGCTGTGCAGTAACTCTGCCTCCACACCTCCCCCTTTCTTTCCCTTGCAGGGGTCTGCAGAGAGAGATGCCAAAGGTGAGCAGCAATCCCTCCTGACTGCCGGGCTGGTGGAGGCCCAGTGGTAGTCCATGGCCTGGGACAACATGGACAATGTCCATGGGGAGGTTCCCTGAAATGAAGGCTGGAAGCATCAGAGCTTCCCCTGGGCCCATCACACCATGACGCTGGCCCCAGATCCCTTTCCCCCTTTGTCTCCAGGCAGCAGCACGTTCCCAACCATGAGACCAATGAACACAATGAAATACAGTGTGAGTACCACCTCCTACCTAATAACAGCTGTGGGAAACTCTGTGTTGAGACACCCTTTGTGTGGGCTGGCTGACCTCCAGCACCACCAGCACCCCTGTAGCCATCAATCAGCTTGAAAAACTGTGAGTAGCAGAAGACTTGCAGGACCATGAACCAAAACCATTTTCTATCCTCTTCATCTCCTTCCATCCCTGTATGGCCATGCAGGACATTCCCCAATTCCACATGAACTCCCAAACTTTCATTTTCCTCAACAAGGGCAGTTTTCTCCCAGCTGTGCTACACCCCGTATTTCCTGGCATGCACAGCCCAGCTTCTGCCTGCAGAAGACAGGCTACAGCATCACAAACCTGACAGTGACCAACCCCTTTGGCTGTCTGGGTCTTTCCCTACACACTCTGGCCCCAGGCTGCAATCCAGCCCCACTGGGATTGGCAGGGTTCCCCCTGTACATTTCCACTTCACCGGGATTTCTGCCTTGAAAGTCGTGGGTCCATTTAGTGATGCTGGATTGGAGAACAGCTCCACCTGTGAAGCTACAGGCTGCAGCAATGGGGTGGGGTGCAGTCTGTGAATCTGGGTAAGGGGAAATCTCCCCACTGTCCATGTGCCTCTGTCTTTTAGCTGGTATAGTACACAGACACAGAGCAGCCAGTGAATGGCTGTTGGGAGAGTGAAGACAGAAAATGATGCTGCAAGGTGGGAAAATGCAGCCAACCCCCAGCAACCCAACTCCACACCCACAGGTCCCATGGCAGCTCACCCTGCTGCCAGGAGTGGACTGTATTTCTAGGCAGCTGCAGCAGAGCAGTCAGTCTCAGCCCAGGGGATCTGCTCTCCAAAGGCAGCCTGGGGCTGTTCCTTACCACAGCAGGAAGCAAGTACTAACGTTTTGCCTTTTGCCACTCAACAGATGCCACCATTGCCCACGCTGGACATAACAGGGTGAGTTGTGGGTCAGCTACGGTGCCAAATCAGGCAGCAGGGCCAGCAGGGGTGGGATGTGTTGGATTTGGTGTGCAGTGGTGTCTTGGGCTGGGGAGGCCCAAGGGACTGTTTCCACCAGTGGATGTTCTCAGAGAAGAAGACATTTCTTTCTGTGCCCACCTGTCTTTGTCTCTTCTCATCTCCTCCCCAATTCTGATGTAAAATGGTGACACTTGAACAATAATAATAACCAGATACTTTTCCCACCCATTCCTCTTTGTCTTTATGTTTTTCCATCCATTTGTTTTCCTTGTCATGAGGAATTTCAGCCCTTTGCTGGAACTGTCAATATTGCCAGGTTTACTCTCACAAGTTACACTCACAACGACTCACACCTCAATGCCTTGTGTAGCATTTGGGAATGAGATAAAGCCCTGGGGAATCAATGACAAAGAAGAAACAAGGGGCTCAGAGACCACAGATTTATTAACATGTTTCATTCTCCCTCTGTAGCCTTACGTGCCAGAGATGAACACCACAACGTATGCAACGCTGAGCCACTCTCACAGCCAGCCCAGGTAACGCTCCAGCATGGCCAGTGCACAGGGAGACTTGCCCACCTTGGCCTTTTGTCTCAGGCAGACAGATCCCACGCTGGTCAAATGGGGCTGGTGTCTCCAGTTTGAGCTCACTTGGGATTGACTGTTACAGGCAAGGGCAGTGTGTGGGAAGCCTTGGTGATACTTCCCCAGCACCTCAGCCAACCACGTTCTCCACCTTTCTGCACATTCTCCAACTTTCCCTTCCCAACCCCATTTCTACTCCCCAGGCAGATCAGGTTTTACAGGACCCCTTTCAGGCTCATCACCATGATCCTGCCAAGTGCCATCCCCATCACTTGTCTTCACCAATTCATGCCAGGGAATTGCCAGTGCTCAGCTTGCAAAGGAAACACCTACCCACAAGCCTTGTCCAGGACAGCATGTCCTCACCCAACCCATCCACCATGCCCAGATCTTTCCACACACATCATAAATATATTCTGGATGACCTTCAACAGAAGTGTATCTATAACTGGCACATGTGTTTACTATCTATGATGTAGAAATATATTCTGTATATTGTAAATCTAGATGTGAGCACGTGAAGCAGAGACATCTCCATCCCACTGTGTAAAGCCTAGGATGTCTCATGTCACATGCTGACATGTCTCTGCTAATAGCTCTCTGTAATCATGTTGTGCTATTTCCTAAAAATCTAATAAACATCTATGAATCTGTATTCCCAATGGCACCTCTGTCTTATACACTCAGCTAAGGAATGGGATTGAGCCAGAGAAACACAACACAATGGCGGTAGAGATATGAAGAGAGGATAGTGATATGCAGGGATAGAACAGGGAGCTGTCTCTTGTCTGAGCCCAGGTGAGATATCTACTGGACCATAAAAGATACACATGCACACTCTGCTGCTGCCTCTCCCTTTTCATCTTGGGCCTCCTGGCTGGAGAGCTGTCAGTAAGAGAAGGACCTGGGGGTGTTGGGTGACTGCAGGCTGAATATGAGCCAGCAGTGTGCACGGGTAGCCAAGAGGGCCAAAGGCATCTTGGCTTGTATCAAAAACAGTGTGGCCAGTAGGTCTAGGGAAGTAATTGTGCCCCTGTACTGGGCATTGGTGAGGCCACACCTTGAGTACTGTGTGCAGTTCTGGGCTCCTCACCATAAAAAGGACATTGAGGGACTGGAGTGAGTCCATAGATAGGCAGCCAGGCTGGGGAAGGGGCTGGAGGGCAAATCCTGTGAGGAACAGCTGACGGAGCTGGGGATGTTTAGCCTGGAGAAGAGGAGGCTGAGGGGAGACCTTATCGCCACCTACAACCACCTGAAGGGAGGTCATAGAGAGGTTGGCGATGGTCTCTTCAGCCAGGGGACAGGAGATAGAACAAGGGGAAATGGCATGAAGCTGTGCCAGGGCAGGGTCAGATTGGATATTGGAAAAAAATTGTTACTGAAAGAGTTGTCAGGGCCTGGAACAGGCTGCCCAGGGAGGGGCTGAGTCACCATCCCTGGGTGTGTTCAAAAGAAGGGTAGATGAGGTACTTAGGGATCTGGTTTAGCATAGGGTGGGAATGGTTGGACTTGATGATCTTCAGAGGTCTCTTCCAACCTTGTGATTCTGTGAATCGTTGACTCTGTGATTCCTTTCCTTACATTGTTAAAACCCAATCCAACACTCCGTTGTTTTCCTCATTGTACCCAAAGCAGTTCATGCCACTACAGCATTAAAATACCAGGAGGGGTGTGATGCAGATCATGGTCTTGCATGTAAATTTTCACCAGTTGATGGCTGCAGATCTCTATTGATGCTGAGACCTGATCTGGGAAGAGCTTTTCAGGTTCACAAGCTGCTTGGGTTTTGATGTCCCCATGTGAGCCCTGTGTACCCAGTGTAACAGCAACAGGGTTTCTGTTCCAAGCCTGGAGACAGACAACTGTTCGCTGGGGGAATTTCACCCAACACTTCTCCTGGGATAAGGCCAAAGCAGCTCTTCTCTTTGGGATGCCACTTCTTGCTTTTATTTACAGATCACAGATCTTCCCTGTTTTCCCCATGTCACTCTCTCCCTCTCTCAAAGAACTTGTGTGGATCTTCACAAACATCTGCCTGAAGTGTTTCAGTGGAGACATGCAGCTTCTTGGAGTCTTTTGCAGTCTTTTGAAAACCATATCATGGTCATGGGAAAATCCTTGCTCCATAGAGTTTTGGAACTCAGGATCCTTCCCCAAAATACAATCACCATGGATGGGAGGGAGAGCCAGCAAGGATACCCATGATTTCCCTGTCTTGAGTTAACTCATAAGCTGCCTGCATCGCCTCTTGCTTTCTCCTAAATAGGCATATGCTGAAGTTTTGGAGAAGTTTGTTCTGGATACCTTCAAAAATAAAATAACAGCATTACCCTCCTCATAACCATCACAACCTTTCAGCTGTGCTGGCACCATGGAAGGAGGACAAGGACAGCCCCAGACAAGGCAAAAGGATGTCTTATGGCTGAGAAGAGCTTGAACTGCCCGAAAGCCTCTGTCAGAGCTGATCTCAACTCTGCCCAGTACATCAGTGTGTATATCTGGAGGGAGAACCTGAGTGAATGTCAAGCATCAGCAGGATGGCATCCCAAACCAGGTTTGGAAGGGATGAGCCTCACGTTTCCAGAGTAGATTTCAGAATGGGATTAGGACTATTTATCCTGAGTAAAAATAATAAATAAATAAATTGGAAGAGAAATTCTGAAGTAGCCTTTCAGCACTGTTCATCAAAAACCCCAAGATGTGGATAAAGCAAGGCAAGACCCCTTCAACACATCACAAGGACCCTCAGTCTGGACAGTGATATTGTGTGCACAGCTCCATAAAACACCCCAGATGCAGGTGAAGGGCAAGGAGGTCTGAATGCACAACAAATCCTGGTGAGGCATCCCTCACCGGCAGAGAAACCCAAGGGCATGGTACAGGTGTGACATGCAGCCACTTTCACCCACATCTCATCCACTCAGGGTGTCCACAGAGGCCTGGTGACTGAGATGTGCTAATTTGGGTGCTCAACATCCAAAGCCTCCTATGCTTTGCTGGAAATGCTTTCCTAAATGGGGTGGAAAAGAGTAACCCTGACACCTTCATCACCCAGTCGAGAAGGCAGCCAACTGTGGTCACAGCCATGCAAGGAGCTGCTCCGGTGTCACCCCTTCCAGGCCCTCTGCCCTCCCACACCTGTTCCCAGCCCTGGCTGGGAGATTTGCACCCAAGATGTCAGTTAGAACTTTGCCACTGCTGATGCTGCTGTTTTCAACTCTGCTCCAAGCCCAGCTCACGCCCTGCAAAGCCTCATGGGGACACACGTCTCCCTGTCAGAGCGGTTGGGTTGGTGCTGGTGCCCAGCGAGGAAACCTCATTTCTAAACAGAAGAGCTACAACTGCCTGCACAAAGCAGTGGGCTGGGCAGGTGTTGCATGGGCGACTTCTGTGCATGCAGAGCGAGCAGGAGGGGAACACACTGCTGCTGAGAGAGCAGGGGTGCAAAAGGAAGGGCTTTTTATTGAGCAAGGTCACTGGTCAGCAGGCAGCTGCAGCGAGGAGCAGTGGCTGGGCTGTGCTCAGATGGTGTTTATCCTGGCTGAGCGCTTCCTTCATGTTCTCTGGTCCTGAAGACCTCTTGAGATGCCAGGAGCATCTCCCACACTCATCTCTCTGTCTATCACTTCTTTCCTGACCCCTCTCCTTTGGAGAGGAGCTCCCACATTTCCATCTGTCTTCTCCTGGGCAGTCACACGTGCCCAGGTGCAAAGCAGTTAAGAGACTGGTACATCACAAGCCCACTGTGACTGAACATATTGCCCTCTGCACATCCAGCACTGCTCCTTCTCTTCTGCACAGACAGGTGTGACCCACAGATCAATTCCCTCTGGGTAACTCCATCTTTATTGGATGCAGAGAGGCTGCTCCCATAGACATACTCCATGAACTGGACTTGGCCACCATGCCACCTCTACAAAAGCTCCCCATCCAATAAACACTCCTGTGGTGACACACAATGCAGTTTCTCACCGAGCTGCACAGCTCAGACCGTACAGCTCAGAGCTGTCCTGAATCCAGACTGACCCCAAAACCCGTGAGTCCTGGAGCTGAGTGCTCCTCTCCCATCGGCCCCATTTATGCTGAATGTGATGTCATTGGCACGTGATACCATCTTTGGAGAGTTTGGGTCACCTGTCCTGGCTGTGTCCCCTCCCAGCTCTCTGGGTGCCTCCCCCCACCCCCCCCCCACCTGCCTTCTCCTCAGCAGGACAGTATGAACAACTGGAAAGTCCTCGACTGCTTTGCAGCAACTAAACCCATCCCTGTGTTATCAGCACTGCTCTCATCCTAACTCCCAAACAAAGCATTCCACATGATGCTAGAAAGAATATTAACTCTATCCTGGCCAAAACCAACACTTCATGGCACATCTGTGGACACTGATGGGGCTGTCCATCTTGGTGCATGAACATGGCAGCTTCATTTTCTGGAGATCTGAGTTAAATCACAGAAGCACAGAAGCACAAGGTTGGAAAAGACCTTTGAAGATCATCAAGTCCAACCATTCCCACCCTAAGCTAAATGACAAGAGTTGTTTCAAATTCCATGTGTTGCATCCTGTTCCAGAAAGATCTGTGCACAGGCCTATCTAACCTTCATCTTTATGCACAGCAGCTGTGCTTAAACGACTTTTGGGGTAGGTAACCAGCTTGATCAGACCACCAGCTCCTTATTCCCTTTGAACAATCACAAATCCCATAATAATACCCCCCACATGGCAAAAGAAGAAGGGCATGTGCAGATGATTTGTTTCTGGTTTATTTTTACTGACTTATCCCTCACCAAGCCACTTGGAATCCTTTAGCATCAGACCTGGACAACCAAGAAGTCCCTGCTGACTGGAGGTTAGCCAATGTGATGCTCACCTACAACGAGTGATGGAAGGAGGATCAGTCAACTGCAGGCCTGTCAGTCTGACATCTGTGCCCTGGGAGATTCTGAATCTTGAGTGCCACCATGTGGCAAGTACAGAACAACCAGGGGATCAGGCCAGACAGCAGGGGGTTGTGAGAGGCAGGTGCTGCATGACTACCTTCACCATCTCCTCCTGTGGCAAGATGACCTGCTTACCAGATGAGGGGAAGGTGCTCGCCCAGCAAGGACTCAGTGCTGGTGAACTGGGCTGTTGTTGCTGTTTTCAGTTCTGCTCCAAGCCCAGCTCAAGCCCTGCAAAGCATCATGGGGACACCCCCAAACCATTCTGTGATTCATTAGGAGCCCTTTGCTGCCAAGATGCAGAGCTCTGAAATGGGTGAGGAGGGGCAGAGGCTGGACACAAAAGGGCAAAGGCACCTAGTGAATATGGGAGTCCAGAAGGGATGTCTTGCCTGACATGGAGAGGATGTAGGCCCAGTGAGATACAGGATGGGGGGAGATGAGTGGGGAGGTGCTCTCCCAGCAAGGGCTCAGCTGTGGGATCCTGGTCAGGGGCATCTGGGTGAGCCAGGTTCCTGCTGCAGCAATTGAAATGTCTCTGCCCATGGTGCAGGTACCAGTCTGACCATCAAGGACACCTGAAACTCCGAAGGTGCTGGAGGAGAGACTGTCCTCTCCCTGATGCCCCATCTGGAGTCCTGTGTCCAGATCTGGGGCCCCCAATACAAGAAGGATGTGGAACTGTTGGAGAGGGTTCAGAGGAGGGCCACGAGGATGATTAGAGGGCTGGAGCACCTGCCCTACAAAGAGAGGCTGAGGGAACTGGGCTTGTTCAGCCTGGAGAAGAGAAGGCTGTGGGGGGACCTCATTGCAGCCTCCCAGCCCCTGAAGGGAGCTTATAGGCAGGAGGGGATTCGACTTTTTAAAAGAGCAGATAATGGCAGGACAAGGGGGAATGGACTAAAGCTAAAGGAGGGAAGGTTTAGATTAGATATTAGGGGGAAGTTTTTTACAGAAAGAGTGGTGAGGTGCTGGAACAGGCTGCCCAGAGAGGTAGTGGATTCCCCGTCCCTGGAGGTGTTCAAGGCCAGGTCGGATGGGGCCCTGGGCAGCCTTGTGTAGCTCCAGGCCTGGAGGTTGGTGTCCCTGCCTGTGGAGGGGGGTTGGAGCTTTATGATCCTTGGGGTCCCTTCCAACCCAGACCATTCTATGATTCTATGATCATTTCACTCCCTTCTTCCCCCACATTGTGGCACAGGGAGGGGCAGGGACTGGAGGAATGGGGGCTGCAGTCAGTTCCTCACCAGGTTTTCTGCCCCTCAACTGGGGGTGAAGGGGGGATTCCTTCACTCTTCCCCTGTTGCACTGTGGTGGGCCCCCCAACACCACCCCCAGTAGCTGGCACATGGTCCTTTTGGTTCACAGACACACAGGGTTGAGAACGAGATCCCACAGAGAGTGAGTTCAACAACATTTATTAGCAGATGACAGGACAGACACCATACCGTGCACAGTTCCTCAGGGGAGCTTTACATGTGCAGTGGCCCTCGAGCACTGATGAGGTGAGGGATGGTCTGCAGTTCCCTGGCTCTTTCCTGCAGCTGCTGGCTGATGAGACCCAGCCTAGCAGCAATCTGCTTGAGCCTCTCCCCCTTCTCCTGCACTTGAGGAGAGCTTCCCTTGCCCACCAGACAGTTCTCCTCTTGAAGGACGCGGCACCGCCTCTCCAGGTCCTTTACGGCACCCCGGAGGCTGCTGCTCTGCTCCAGCAGCCTGCTGTGACAGCTACCAGGCAGCCAGTCCTCCTGCAGCCCTGGGGTCTGAACGCCCACCTCTGCCACAGCCCGCTCAGTGCCGGCACTTCCTTGTGGCACAGAGCAGAGGTTGTGGGGCACCAAGTCTGCCCGTACAGCCTCAGGCTGTTTCCTTCCTCCTGGAGATGGGCATTCCCAGGTGCCCAGGAGGGTCTGCAGGCGTGACCTGGCCTCGCTGCAGGAAGCAGGCTGCTGGCCATCGAACCGCTCCAAGATGCACTTTTCAAAGAGTCTCCTCTGCTGCAGCAGTTGGTCTTGGAGCTGGATGATGTGAGCAGCCATCTTGCTATCGGCCTTCCAGTGCAGCTTGCCCAGGACGTCCCGGATCTCACCATGGGCCTCGCCACTGCTCCGGTCTCCTCTCAGCAGCTCCTTTGCCAGCTGCTTCTGCAGGTCCCGTGCCTGTCGGGTGGTGTTATCACGCTGCTGCATCAGCATCCCCTGCACCTCGTCCAGCTCAGCCTCCTTCGAGTGCAGCAGCTGGCGGATTTCCACTACCCGCTGGCACTGGTTCTGCTTCCGCAGCCGCTGGAGCCCCTGTGCCTGCTGCTGCTCCCCTCTGGCCTGCAGCCCTTGGGCCAGGAGCTGCCGCTCCCGCTCTGCCGCCTCCTTCAGCTGGCGAGTTTCAGCAGCAAAGCGCTGGCAGAGCTCTTGGGAGCGGAGTCGCTCGGCCTCCAGCTCAGCCCGCAGCCTCTCCAGCTGCTGCTTGTGCCTGTCCTGCCACGCCAGGCCACGGCAGGGCGAAGGGTGGTTGTGTGCCACAGGCCCTCGTCCCACACCGTGCCAGCTCATGGCTGCAGGGATATCAACCAAGTGCTGACACCAGCAGCCACCAACGTTGGGTGTCCCTCCCTGTCAGCAGCTGCTGCCTCCCCTGACTGCGCAGGAGTGGAGACAGCATCTGCATTCAGCCAAGGGGGAGCGAGTCCATCCTTAAATACCTGTCCTGGCAATGACCTCACAATGGAGGGGTGGGCCCTCATCACCAAGCGGATCCTTGGCACCCCTGACTGTGCATCCGCCTGGCTGCATTGTGTCTGTGAGGGAGGGTGGGCACCCCTGTGCTTGGGGACTGTCCCCAGGAGTGTCAGGTGCTGTACTGTGCCCACAGTTGTGTCCTCACACCCCGCTGGCTCCCCTCACAGACAAGAAGGAGGAGGTGGTGAAGGAAGCCAATCCCGAGGTAGCGATGCAGGAAGACCTCTGCAAGCTCGGCGAGTGCCTGCGGCGCTGTGCTGCGGAGACACGAAGGCACAGAATCAGAATCACAGAATCACAGAATCTTAGGGGTTGGAAGGGACCTCAAGAGATCATCGGGTCCAACCCCCCTGCCAAAGCAGGCTCCCTATCTCACATTACACAGATAGGCATCCAGACGAGACTTGAATATCTCCAGAGAAGGAGACTCAACCACCTCCCTGGGCAGCCTATTCCACTGCTCTGTCACCCTTACTGTGAAAAAGTTCTTCCCCATGTTGGTGTGGAACTTCCTATGCTCCAGCTTACAGCCATTGCCCCTTGTCCTGTCCCCACAGACACTGAAAAGGGGCTGGCCAATTCCCCCTGCATCCCAAGTCTAAGATATTTATAAACACTAATTAGGTCCCCCCTAAGCCTTCTTTTCTCCAGGCTGAACAGACCCAGCTCACTCAGCCTTTCCTCATAGGGGAGATGTTCCAGGCCCCTAATCATCTTCGTGGCCCTTCTCTGGACTCTCTCCAGAAGGTCCCTGTCTTTTTTATACCATGGAGCCCAGAACTGGACACAGTACTCCAGGTGGGGCCTGACCAACGCAGAGTAGAGGGGGAGGATCACTTCCTTCGACCTGCTGGACACACTCTTCCTGATGCATCCCAGGATCCCATTGGCTCTCTTAGCCACCAGTGCACACTGCTGGCTCATGGCCAACCTGTCATCTACCAGGACCCCCAGGTCCTTCTCCACTGACCTCCTTTCCAGCAGGTCATCCCCCAGCCTGTACTGATACAGTCGGTTGTTCCTCCCCAGGTGCAAGACTTTACACTTGCTCTTGTTGAACCTCATCTGGTTTCTCCCAGCCCAGCTCTCCAGCCTGTCAAGGTCTCGCTGGATGGCAGCGCAGTGTTCCTGCGTGTCAGCCAATCCTCCCAGCTTTGGATCATCGGCGTACTTGCTGAGGGTGGATGCTATACCCTCATCAAGATCGTCAATGAAGATATTAAACAGGACTGGACCCAACACCGAGCCCTGGGGAACACCGCTAGTCACAGGCCTCCATTCAGATTCTACTCCACTGATCACGACCCTCTGAGCCCGGTCCGACAGCCAGTTCTCGACCCACCTCACTGTCCACTCATCTAACCCTTGTTCCCTCAGCTTCTCTATCAGGATGTCGTGGGAGACAGTATCGAAAGCTTTGCTAAAGTCAAGGTAGACGACATCCACTGCTCTCCCTCCGTCCACCCAGTTGGTGATGACATCATAGAAGGCTATGAGATTGGTCGAGCACGATTTCCCCTTGGTGAATCCATGCTGACTACTCCTCATAAAATTCTTCTCTTCCAGTTGTTTGGAGATGGCATCCAAAACAAACTGTTCCATCACCTTTCCAGGGACAGAAGTGAGGCTGACTGGCCTGTAGTTACTGGGATCCTCCTTCTTGACTTTTTTAAAGACTGGAGTCACATTGGCTATTCTACAATCTTCAGGCACTTCTCCTGTAGTCCAGGACCTATTGAAGATGACAGAGAGTGGCTCCGCAATCACCTCCGCCAGTTCTCTCAGCACACGTGGGTGTATCCCAACTGGACCCATGGATTTGTGTGCATCCAATCATTTGAGTCATGCACAATGTCCAGCGACTGCTCCCAAAGCGAAGGAGCCAGGACCCAAAGACCTAGCTGGCCTGAAAGGGCCCCAGGGGGCCCCCAAGCAGCCCCTCTCCATTTGGGTCTGGGGGCTTTCGTTGGGCCGGGAACCTGGGAGGTACCTGCCAGGTGGCAGGCCGCGGCCGGAGAAGCTCTCTCCGGTCAACATGCCCAACGTCCAGCGACTGCTCCCAAAGCGAAGGAGCCAGGACCCAAAGACCTAGCTGGCCTGAAGGGGCCCCAGGGGGCCCCCAAGCAGCCCCTCTCCATTTGGCTCTGGGGGCTTTCGTTGGGCCGGGAACCTGGGAGGTACCTGCCATGAGGCAGGCCGCGGCCCAAGAAGCACTAACCTGCCAACATGACCAACGTCCAGAGAGTGCTCCCAAAGCGAAGGAGCCAGGACCCAAAGACCTAGCTGGCCTGAAGGGGCCCCAGGGGGCCCCCAAGCAGCCCCTCTCCATTTGGCTCTGGGGGCTTTCGTTGGGCCGGGAACCTGGGAGGTACCTGCCAGGTTGCAGTCCGCGGCCCGAGAAGCACTCTCTGGTCAACATGCCAAACGTCCAGCGACTGCTCCCAAATCAAAGGAGCCAGGACCCAAAGACCTAGCTGGCCTGAAGGGGCCCCAGGGGGCCCCCAAGCAGCCCCTCTCCATTTGGGTCTGGGGGCTTTCGTTGGGCCGGGAACCTGGGAGGTACCTGCCAGGTGGCAGGCCGCGGCCCGAGAAGCACTCTCCAGTAAACATGCCAAACGTCCAGCGACTGCTACCAAAGCGAACGAGCCAGGACCCAAAGACCTAGCTGGCCTGAAGGGGCCCCAGGAGGCCCCCAAGCAGCCCCTCTCCATTTGGGTCTGGGGGCTTTCGTTGGGCCGGGAACCTGGGAGGTACCTGCCAGGTGGCAGGCCGCGGCGCGAGAAGCACTCTCCCGCCAACATGCCCAACGTCCAGCGACTGCTCCCAAAGCGAAGGAGCCAGGACCCAAAGACCTAGCTGGCCTGAAGGGGCCTCAGGGGAAACCCAAGCAGCCCCTCTCCATTTGGGTCTGGGGGCTTTCGTTGGGCCGGGAACCTGGGAGGTACCTGCCAGGTGGCAGTCCGCGGCCCGAGAAGCACTCTCCGGTCAACATGCCAAACGTCCAGCGACTGCTCCCAAAGCGAAGGAGCCAGGACCCAAAGACCTAGCTGGCCTGAAGGGGCCCCAGGGGGCACCCATGCAGCCCCTCTCCATTTGGGTCTGGGGGCTTTCGTTGGGCCGGGAACCTGGGAGGTACCTGCCAGGTGGCAGGCCGCGGCCCGAGAAGCACTCTCCGGCCAACATGCCCAACGTCCAGCGACTGCTCCCAAAGCGAAGGAGCCAGGACCCATAGACCTAGCTGGCCTGAAGGGGCCCCAGGGGGCCCCCAAGCAGCCCCTCTCCATTTGGGTCTGGGGGCTTTCGTTGGGCCGGGAACCTGGGAGGTACCTGCCAGGTTGCAGGTCGCGGCGCGAGAAGCACTCTCCGGCCAACATGACCAACGTCCAGCAACAGCTCCCAAAGCGAAGGAGCCAGGACCCAAAGACCTAGCTGGCCTGAAGGGGCCCCAGGGGGCCCCCAAGCAGCCCCTCTCCATTTGGCTCTGGGGGCTTTCGTTGGGCCGGGAACCTGGGAGGTACCTGCCAGGTGGCAGGCCGCGGCCCGAGAAGCTCTCTCCGGTCAACATGCCCAACATCCAGCGACTGCTCCCAAAGCGAAGGAGCCAGGACCCAAAGACCTAGCTGGCCTGAAGGGGCCCCAGGGGGCCCCCAAGCAGCCCCTCTCCATTTGGGTCTGGGGGCTTTCGTTGGGCCGGGAACCTGGGAGGTACCTGCCAGGTGGCAGGCCGCGGCCCGAGTAGCTCTATCCGGTCAACATGCCCAACATCCAGCGACTGCTCCCAAAGCGAAGGAGCCAGGACCCAAAGACCTAGCTGGCCTGAAGGGGCCCCAGGGGGCCCCCAAGCAGCCCCTCTCCATTTGGGTCTGGGGGCTTTCGTTGGGCCGGGAACCTGGGAGGTACCTGCCAGGTGGCAGGCCGCGGCCCGAGAAGCACTCTCCTGCCAACATGCCCAACGTCCAGCGACTGCTCCCAAAGCGAAGGAGCCAGGACCCAAAGACCTAGCTGGCCTGAAGGGGCCCCAGGGGGCCCCCAAGCAGCCCCTCTCCATTTGGGTCTGGGGGCTTTCGTTGGGCCGGGAACCTGGGAGGTACCTGCCAGGTGGCAGGCCGCGGCCGGAGAAGCTCTCTCCGGTCAACATGCCCAACGTCCAGCGACTGCTCCCAAAGCGAAGGAGCCAGGACCCAAAGACCTAGCTGGCCTGAAGGGGCCCCAGGGGGCCCCCAAGCAGCCCCTCTCCATTTGGGTCTGGGGGCTTTCGTTGGGCCGGGAACCTGGGAGGTACCTGCCATGAGGCAGGCCGCGGCCCAAGAAGCACTCTCCTGCCAACATGACCAACGTCCAGAGAGTGCTCCCAAAGCGAAGGAGCCAGGACCCAAAGACCTAGCTGGCCTGAAGGGGCCCCAGGGGGCCCCCAAGCAGCCCCTCTCCATTTGGCTCTGGGGGCTTTCGTTGGGCCGGGAACCTGGGAGGTACCTGCCAGGTTGCAGTTGGCGGCCCGAGAAGCACTCTCTGGTCAACATGGCCAACGTCCAGCGACTGCTCCCAAAGCGAAGGAGCCAGGACCCAAAGACCTAGCTGGCCTGAAGGGGCCTCAGGGGAAACCCAAGCAGCCCCTCTCCATTTGGGTCTGGGGGCTTTCGTTGGGCCGGGAACCTGGGAGGTACCTGCCAGGTGGCAGTCCGCGGCCCGAGAAGCACTCTCCGGTCAACATGCCAAACGTCCAGCGACTGCTCCCAAAGCGAAGGAGCCAGGACCCAAAGACCTAGCTGGCCTGAAGGGGCCCCAGGGGGCACCCAAGCAGCCCCTCTCCATTTGGGTCTGGGGGCTTTCGTTGGGCCGGGAACCTGGGAGGTACCTGCCAGGTGGCAGGCCGCGGCCCGAGAAGCACTCTCCGGCCAACATGCCCAACGTCCAGCGACTGCTCCCAAAGCGAAGGAGCCAGGACCCATAGACCTAGCTGGCCTGAAGGGGCCCCAGGGGGCCCCCAAGCAGCCCCTCTCCATTTGGGTCTGGGGGCTTTCGTTGGGCCGGGAACCTGGGAGGTACCTGCCAGGTTGCAGGTCGCGGCGCGAGAAGCACTCTCCGGCCAACATGACCAACGTCCAGCAACAGCTCCCAAAGCGAAGGAGCCAGGACCCAAAGACCTAGCTGGCCTGAAGGGGCCCCAGGGGGCCCCCAAGCAGCCCCTCTCCATTTGGCTCTGGGGGCTTTCGTTGGGCCGGGAACCTGGGAGGTACCTGCCAGGTGGCAGGCCGCGGCCCGAGAAGCTCTCTCCGGTCAACATGCCCAACATCCAGCGACTGCTCCCAAAGCGAAGGAGCCAGGACCCAAAGACCTAGCTGGCCTGAAGGGGCCCCAGGGGGCCCCCAAGCAGCCCCTCTCCATTTGGGTCTGGGGGCTTTCGTTGGGCCGGGAACCTGGGAGGTACCTGCCAGGTGGCAGGCCGCGGCCCGAGAAGCTCTATCCGGTCAACATGCCCAACATCCAGCGACTGCTCCCAAAGCGAAGGAGCCAGGACCCAAAGACCTAGCTGGCCTGAAGGGGCCCCAGGGGGCCCCCAAGCAGCCCCTCTCCATTTGGGTCTGGGGGCTTTCGTTGGGCCGGGAACCTGGGAGGTACCTGCCAGGTGGCAGGCCGCGGCCCGAGAAGCTCTCTCCGGTCAACATGCCCAACGTCCAGCGACTGCTCCCAAAGCGAAGGAGCCAGGACCCAAAGACCTAGCTGGCCTGAAGGGGCCCCAGGGGAACCCCAAGCAGCCCCAACCATTTGGCTCTGGGGGCTTTCGTTGGGCCGGGAACCTGGGAGGTACCTGCCAGGTGGCAGGCCGCGGCCCGAGAAGCACTCTCCTGCCAACATGCCCAACGTCCAGCGACTGCTCCCAAAGCGAAGGAGCCAGGACCCAAAGACCTAGCTGGCCTGAAGGGGCCCCAGGGGGCCCCCAAGCAGCCCCTCTCCATTTGGGTCTGGGGGCTTTCATTGGGCCGGGAACCTGGGAGGTACCTGCCAGGTTGCAGGTCGCGGCCCGAGAAGCACTCTCTGGTCAACATGCCCAACGTCCAGCGACTGCTCCCAAAGCAAAGGAGCCAGGACCCAAAGACCTAGCTGGCCTGAAGGGGCCCCAGGGGGCCCCCAAGCAGCCCCTCTCCATTTGGCTCTGGGGGCTTTCGTTGGGCCGGGAACCTGGGAGGTACCTGCCAGGTGGCAGGCCGCGGCCCGAGAAGCTCTATCCGGTCAACATGCCCAACATCCAGCGACTGCTCCCAAAGCGAAGGAGCCAGGACCCAAAGACCTAGCTGGCCTGAAGGGGCCCCAGGGGGCCCCCAAGCAGCCCCTCTCCATTTGGGTCTGGGGGCTTTCGTTGGGCCGGGAACCTGGGAGGTACCTGCCAGGTTGCAGTTGGCGGCCCGAGAAGCATTCTCCGGTCAACATGCCCAACGTCCAGCGACTGCTCCCAAAGTGAAGGAGCCAGGACCCAAAGACCTAGCTGGCCTGAAGGGGCCCCAGGGGGCCCCCAAGCAGCCCCTCTCCATTTGGCTCTGGGGGCTTTCGTTGGGCCGGGAACCTGGGAGGTACCTGCCAGGTGGCAGGCCGCGGCCCGAGAAGCACTCTCCGGCCAACATGCCCAACGTCCAGCGACTGCTCCCAAAGCGAAGGAGCCAGGACCCAAAGACCTAGCTGGCCTGAAGGGGCCCCAGGGGGCCCCCAAGCAGCCCCTCTCCATTTGGGTCTGGGGGCTTTCGTTGGGCCGGGAACCTGGGAGGTACCTGCCAGGTGGCAGGCCGCGGCCTGAGAAGCTCTCTCCGGTCAACATGCCCAACATCCAGCGACTGCTCCCAAAGCGAAGGAGCCAGGACCCAAAGACCTAGCTGGCCTGAAGGGGCCCCAGGGGGCCCCCAAGCAGCCCCTCACCATTTGGGTCTGGGGGCTTTCGTTGGGCCGGGAACCTGGGAGGTACCTGCCAGGTTGCAGGCCGCGGCCCGAGAAGCACTCTCCGGCCAACATGCCCAACGTCCAGCGACTGCTCCCAAAGCGAAGGAGCCAGGACCCAAAGACCTAGCTGGCCTGAAGGGGCCCCAGGGGGCCCCCAAGCAGCCCCTCTCCATTTGGGTCTGGGGGCTTTCGTTGGGCCGGGAACCTGGGAGGTACCTGCCAGGTGGCAGGCCGCGGCCCGAGAAGCACTCTCCGGCCAACATGCCCAACGTCCAGCGACTGCTCCCAAAGCGAAGGAGCCAGGACCCAAAGACCTAGCTGCCCTGAAGGGGCCCCAGGGGGCCCCCAAGCAGCCCCTCTCCATTTGGGTCTGGGGGCTTTCGTTGGGCCGGGAACCTGGGAGGTACCTGCCAGCTTGCAGGCCGCGGCCCGAGAAGCACTCTCCGGCCAACATGCCCAACGTCCAGCGACTGCTCCCAAAGCGAAGGAGCCAGGACCCAAAGACCTAGCTGGCCTGAAGGGGGCCCAGGGGGCCCCCAAGCAGCCCCTCTCCATTTGGGTCTGGGGGCTTTACTTGGGCCGGGAACCTGGGAGGTACCTGCCAGGTGGCAGGCCGCGGCCCGAGAAGCACTCTCCGGCCAACATGCCCAACGTCCAGCGACTGCTCCCAAAGCCAAGGAGCCAGGACCCAAAGACCAAGCTGGCCTGAAGGGGCCCCAGGGGGCCCCCAAGCAGCCCCTCTCCATTTAGGTCTGGGGGCTTTCGTTGGGCCGGGAACCTGGGAGGTACCTGCCAGGTTGCAGGCCGCGGCCCGAGAAGCACTCTCCGGCCAACATGCCCAACAATGTTTAGCGACTGCTCCCAAAACGAAGGAGCCAGGACCCAAAGACCTAGCTGCCCTGAAGGGGCCCCAGGGGGCCCCCAAGCAGCCCCTCTCCATTTGGGTCTGGGGGCTTTGGTTGGGCCGGGAACCTGGGAGGTACCTGCCAGGTTGCAGGCTGCGGCCCGAGAAGCACTCTCCGGCCAACATGCCCAACGTCCAGCAACTGCTCCCAAAGCGAAGGAGCCAGGACCCAAAGACCTAGCTGGCCTGAAGGGGCCCCAGGGGGCCCCCAAGCAGCCCCTCTCCATTTGGGTCTGGGGGCTTTTGTTGGACCGGGAACCTGAGAGGTACCTGCCAGGTTGCAGGCCGCGGCCCGAGAAGCACTCTCCGGCCAACATGCCCAACGTCCAGCGACTGCTCCCAAAGCGAAGGAGCCAGGACCCAAAGACCTAGCTGGCCTGAAGGGGCCCCAGGGGACCACCAAGCAGCCCCTCTCCATTTGGCTCTGGGGGCTTTCGTTGGGCCGGGAACCTGGGAGGTACCTGCCAGGTTGCAGGCGGCGGCCCGAGAAGCACTCTCCGGCCAACATGCCCAACAATGTGTAGCGACTGCTCCCAAAGCGAAGGAGCCAGGACCCAAAGACCTAGCTGGCCTGAAGGGGCGCCAGGGGGCCCCCAAGCAGCCCCTCTCCATTTGGGTCTGGGGGCTTTCTTTGGGCCGGGAACCTGGGAGGTACCTGCCAGGTTGCAGGTCACTCAGGTGGCCGGTTGGGCAAGGCAACCCATCAGGCCAGGAAGCCAGTGTGCATGGTGGCCACCTGACCCGCCGCCTGACGTGACCTGTCTCCTCCTCTGACACGCCGTGAACAGCAACTGTGGAGCACTTCTGCGGCTGTGAACAGCACCTATGGAAATATCTCAAAGGTTTCCTGGCAAACCAAAGCCCTCAGAGCCACAATGCTAGGGGCTGCTTGTGGGCCGCCTGGGGAGGTTTCAGGCCAGCTATGTCTTTCAGTCCTGGCCGCATTGCCCTACCTGACCAGCCGCCTGACCTGACCTGACAAGCCACCATGCCCAACCGGCCACTTGACCTGACCTGACCAGCTGCCTGACCTGACTGGCCGCCTGCACGATCTGACTGGCCGCCTGCCCGACCGACGGCCCAACATGACCAGCCGCCTGCCCCACCTGACCAGACGCCTGACCAATCTGACCGGCCGCCTTCCCGACTGGTCACCTGACCTGACCAGTCGACTCTCCCTTCTGGCCGCATGACCTGACCTGACCGGCCGCCTTGCCTGAACTGACTGGCAACCTGACCTGACAGGCCGCCTTGCCCAACCGGCCACCTGACCTGACCAGCTGAGTGACTTGACCTGACCTGACCGGATTCCTGACCTGACGGGCTGCCATTCCCAACCTGACCAGCCGTCTGCCCGACTGGCCACCTGACCTGACCTGACTGGCCGTCTGACCTGACCAGACCGTCTGCCATCCTGATTGGCCCTCTTGCCCGACCGGCCGCCTGCTTGACCAGCCGTCTGACATGACCGACCGCCTTGCCCGACCTGACTGGAAGCCTGCCCAACCGGCCGCCCGACATGACCAGCCACCTTACCCGACCTGACTGGCCGTGTGCCCGAATGGCCTCCTTACCCGGCCTGACGTGCCGCCTGCCCGACCTGACCGGCCACCTTGCCCAACCAGCGTCCTGACTTGACCGATCGCATTGCCCAACTGGCCGCCTGACCTGATCTGACCTGATCTGACCAGCCGCCTTACCTGACCTGACTGGCCACCTGTCCTGACCGGACGCCTTGCCCGACCTGACCGTCATGCGGCCACTCAGGTCAGGTCAGGCGGCCGGAAAGGTCAGGCGGTCGTTTGGGCAGGCGGCCGGTCGAGCTGGCGGCCAGTGGCGATTGGTCAGGTAGTGCGGCCAGTCAGGCAGTCAGTCAGGTTGGGTGCCTGGTCGGGCAGGCGACCGGTCAAGTCTGACAAGATGGCCGGTCAGGTAAGTTGGCCGGTGATGTGAGGTGGCCGGTCAGGGCTGGCGGCCGGTCAGGCAGGTTGCTCGTCAAGTCTGGCAAGGTGACCATTCAGGCAGGCGGATGGTCAGGTCTGGTCAGGCAGCCAGTCAGGTAAGGTCAGGTCAGGCGGCCAGTCAGGTAAGGTCAGGCGGCCAGTCAGGTCAGGCAGGTGGCCAGTCAAGCAAGGTGGGCAGTCAGGTCAGGTGGCCTGTCAGGTTGTGCAAGGTGGCCAGTCAGGTCATGTGGCCGGTGAGGTTGGGCAAGGTGGCCGGTCAGGTCAGGCAGCCTGTCAGGTAGGTGGCCTGTCAGGCAGGCGGCCTGTTGGACAAGGTGGCCGGTCGGGTAGGTGGCCAGTCTGGTTGGGCAAGGCAGCCATTTGGGCAAGGTGGCCGGTCAGGTCGGGCGTCCAATCGGGTAGGAGGCCGGTCACGTCGGTGGGCTGATTGGGCAAGAGGCCGGTCACATCGAGCAAGGGGGCCAGTCAGGTTGGGCCGTTGGTCAGACAGCCTGCCGGTCCCGTCAGACAAAGCAGCCGGTCAGATCAGCTGGCCGGTCAGGCAGGCAACCAGTCAACTCTGGGAAGGCGGTCGGTCAGGTCACGCGGACGGTCAGGTAAGGTCACATCAGGCGGCCGGTCAGATAAGCTGGCCAGGTCAGGCGACTGGTCGGGCATGCGACCGGTCAGGTCAGGCAAGGCAGACGGTCAGGTCAGGCGGCCATTCTGGCCAGGAAGGCGGCCGGTCAGGTGGGGCGGCTGGTCCAGCAAGGTGGCCGGAAAGGTCAAGCGGCCGGTCAAGTCAAGTCAGGTCAGGCGGCCGGTCAGGTCAAGCGGATGGGCAGGTCAGGCGTCCGGTCAGGTTAGGTCAGGTCAGGTCAGGCAGCTGGTCCGTTCGGGCAAGGTGGCCGGTCCGGACAGGTCAGGTGAGGCAGCCGGTCAGGTCAGGCAGCCAGTCAGGTCAGGTCAGGTCAGGTCAGGCGGCCGGTCAGGTCAGGTGGCCAGTCAGGTCGGGAGAGTTGTACGGTCACGTGTGGTGGCTGGTCGGGCAGGCATCTGGTCAATTCGGGTAAGGTGGCTGGTCAGATCAGGTCAGGTCAGGCGGCCGGTCAGGTCAGGTCAGGTTAGGCGTCCGGTCAGGTAGGCAGCCGATCAGGTTGGGCAAGGCGGCTGGTCAGGCGGCCGGTCAGGTCAGGCAAGGTGGCCGGTCGGGCAAGGCGGCCAGTCAGGTCAGGTGTCTGGTCATGTCAGGTCATGTGGCCGGTCAGGCAAGGCGGACTGCTAGGTCACGTGGAAAGTCAGGTCAGGTCAGGCGGCCAGTCGGGCAAGGCAGCCGCTCAGGTGAGTCAGCTGGTTGGGCAGGCGGCATGTCAGGTCGGGCAAGGCGACCGGTGAGGTCAGGATGCCGGTCGGGCAGGTGGCCGGTCAGGTCGGGCAAGGCGTCAGGTCGGGCAGGCGTCTGGTCAATTCGGGTAAGGTGGCCAGTCAGATCAGGTCAGGTCAGGCGGCTGGTCAGGTCAGGTGGAAGGTCAGGTCGGGCAAGGTTGCCGGTCAGGTCAGGCGGCTGGTCTGGCAAGGCAGCCGGTCAATTCTGGCAGGCGGCAGGCCAGATCACGCGGCCAGTCAGGTCAGGCAAGGAGTCCTGTCAGGTCAGGCAGCAGGTCGGGCAGGCAGCCAGTCAGGTTGGGCAAGATGGCCGGACAGGTCGGGCCGTTGGTCAGGCAGGCGGCCTGTCAGGTCAGGAGGCCGGTCAGGTCAGGTCAGGCATCGAGTCAGGCATGGCGGCCGGTCACGTCAGGTGGCTGGTCTGGCAAGGCGGGCAAGGAGGCCTGTCAGGTCAGGCGGCTGGTCAGGTCAGGTCAGGTAGCCAGTCGGGTAGGAGGCCAGTAAGAAGAGCAAGGCAGCCAGTCAGGTCAGGCGGCCGGTCAGGACAGGCAGCCAGTCACTCAGGCGGACGATCAGGTCGGGAAGGCAGCGGGTTGGTCAGGCGGACGGTAATGTTGGGCAAGGAGGCTGGTCAGGTCAGGCAGGCGTCCGGTAAGGTGGGGCAGGCGGCCAGTCAGTTCGGGCGGGCGGTCAGGTCAGGTGGCCGGTCAGGTGAGGTCAGGCGGCCCGGTCGGGCAGGCGGGTGGTCAGGTCGGGCGAGGCGGGTGGTTAGGTCAGGTGGCTGGTCAGTTCAGGCCAGACAGCCAGTCAGGGAGGCAGCCGGTCATGTCGTGCAAGGCAGCCAATCAGTTCAGGTGGACGGTCGGGTCACACGGCCAGTCAGTTCGGGCAGGTGGCCGGTCAGATCGCGTAGCCGGTCAGGTCAGGCCGCCAGTTGGGTCAGGTCAGGTCAGGCGGCCGGTCAGGTCGGGCGAGGTGGCTGGTCAGGTAGGGTGGCCGGTCGGGTACGCGGCCGGTCAGGTCGGGCAAGGAGCCCGGTCAGGTCAGGAGGCTGGTCGGGCAGTGGACAGTCTGGTGGGTCGGGCGGCCGGGCAGGTCGGGCAGGCAGCCGGTCAGGTTGGGAGAGGCGGATGGTCAGTTGGCCTGTCAGGTCGGTCAAGGAGGCTGGTCGGGCATGCGACCGGTCAGGTCAGGCAAGGCAGACGGTCAGGTCAGGTGGCCATTCTGGCCAGGTCAGGTTAGGCATCCGGTCAGGTCAGGCTGCCGGTCAGGCAGGCGGCCGGTCGGGGAGTGCGGACAGTTGGATATGCAGCCGGTTGTGTCGGGCAAGGCGGCCAGTCAGGAAAGGCAGCTGGTCAGGTCAGGCAGCCAATCAGGAAGGAGGCTCGTCACGTCGTGGGGCCGATCGGGCAGGAGGCCGGTCACGTCGAGCTAGGTGGCTGGTCAGGTTGGGCCGTCTGTTGGACAGGTGGCCAGTCAGGTCAGAGAAGACGGCTGGTCAGGCCAGCTGGTCGGTCCGGCAAGGCAGCCGGTCAGGTAGTGCAGCCGGTCAGGCAGGCGACCAGACAAGTCTGGGAAGGCGGCCAGTCACGTCGGGCGGCCAGTCAGGTAGTCGGCCATTCAAGTCTGGCAAGGCAGCCTATCAGGTCAGGCGGCCGGTCACGTCAGTTCAGGTCAGGCATCTGGACAGGTCAGGCGGCAGGTCAGGTCAGGTCATGTCAGGTGGCCAGTCAGGGAGTGGGCCAGTCAGGTCAGGTCAGGTCAGGTGGTCGGTCGGTCAGGTGGCCAGTCAGGTAAAGGAAGACGACCGGTCAGATCAGGCAAGCGGCTAGTCGGGGAGGCAGCCTGTCAGGCAAGGTGGCCGGTCAGGTCAAGCAGCTGGTCAGGTCAGGTCAGGCAGCTGTTCGGGAAAGGCAGCCGGTCAGAGAGGCCAGTCTGGTCAGGCGGCCGTTCAGGTCAGGAAGGCGGCCGGTCAGGTGGGGCGGCTGGTCCAGCAAGGTGGCCGGAAAGGTCAAGCGGCCGGTCAAGTCAAGTCAGGTCAGGCGGCCGGTCAGGTCAAGCGGATGGGCAGGTCAGGCGTCCGGTCAGGTTAGGTCAGGTCAGGTCAGGCAGCTGGTCCGTTCGGGCAAGGTGGCCGGTCCGGACAGGTCAGGTGAGGCAGCCGGTCAGGTCAGGCAGCCAGTCAGGTCAGGTCAGGTCAGGTCAGGCGGCCGGTCAGGTCAGGTGGCCAGTCAGGTCGGGAGAGTTGTACGGTCACGTGTGGCGGCTGGTCGGGCAGGCATCTGGTCAATTCGGGTAAGGTGGCTGGTCAGATCAGGTCAGGTCAGGCGGCCGGTCAGGTCAGGTCAGGTTAGGCGTCCGGTCAGGTAGGCAGCCGATCAGGTTGGGCAAGGCGGCTGGTCAGGCGGCCGGTCAGGTCAGGCAAGGTGGCCGGTCGGGCAAGGCGGCCAGTCAGGTCAGGTGTCTGGTCATGTCAGGTCATGTGGCCGGTCAGGCAAGGCGGACTGCTAGGTCACGTGGAAAGTCAGGTCAGGTCAGGCGGCCAGTCGGGCAAGGCAGCCGCTCAGGTGAGTCAGCTGGTTGGGCAGGCGGCATGTCAGGTCGGGCAAGGCGACCGGTGAGGTCAGGATGCCGGTCGGGCAGGTGGCCGGTCAGGTCGGGCAAGGCGTCAGGTCGGGCAGGCGTCTGGTCAATTCGGGTAAGGTGGCCAGTCAGATCAGGTCAGGTCAGGCGGCTGGTCAGGTCAGGTGGAAGGTCAGGTCAGGCAAGGAGTCCTGTCAGGTCAGGCAGCAGGTCGGGCAGGCAGCCAGTCAGGTTGGGCAAGATGGCCGGACAGGTCGGGCCGTTGGTCAGGCAGGCGGCCTGTCAGGTCAGGAGGCCGGTCAGGTCAGGTCAGGCATCGAGTCAGGCATGGCGGCCAATCACGTCAGGTGGCTGGTCTGGCAAGGCGGGCAAGGAGGCCTGTCAGGTCAGGCGGCTGGTCAGGTCAGGTCAGGTAGCCAGTCGGGTAGGAGGCCAGTAAGAAGAGCAAGGCAGCCAGTCAGGTCAGGTGGCCGGTCAGGACAGGCAGCCGGTCACTCAGGCGGACGATCAGGTCGGGAAGGCAGCGGGTTGGTCAGGCGGACGGTAATGTTGGGCAAGGAGGCTGGTCAGGTCAGGCAGGCGTCCGGTAAGGTGGGGCAGGCGGCCAGTCAGTTCGGGCGGGCGGTCAGGTCAGGTGGCCGGTCAGGTGAGGTCAGGCGGCCCGGTCGGGCAGGCGGGTGGTCAGGTCGGGCGAGGCGGGTGGTTAGGTCAGGTGGCTGGTCAGTTCAGGCCAGGCAGCCAGTCAGGGAGGCAGCCGGTCACGTCGTGCAAGGCAGCCAATCAGTTCAGGTGGACGGTCGGGTCACACGGCCAGTCAGTTCGGGCAGGTGGCCGGTCAGATCGCGTAGCCGGTCAGGTCAGGCAAGACGGCCGGTCAGGTCGGGCAAGGTGGCTGGTCAGGTAGGGTGGCCGGTCGGGTACGCGGCCGGTCAGGTCGGGCAAGGAGCCCGGTCAGGTCAGGAGGCTGGTCGGGCAGTGGACAGTCTGGTGGGTCGGGCGGCCGGGCAGGTCGGGCAGGCGGCCGGTCAGGTTGGGAGAGGCGGATGGTCAGTTGGCCTGTCAGGTCGGTCAAGGAGGCTGGTCGGGCATGGCGGCTGGTCAGGTCAGGAGGCCTGTCAGCTAAGATCAAGTGGCCAGTTGGGCAAGGTGGCCGGTCAGCTCAGGCGGCCAGTCAGGTCAGGTCAGGCGGCCCGTAGGACAGGGGGACCAGTCAGATCGCACAGCTGGTCAGGTCGGGTAAGGCAGCCGGTCAGTTCAGGCGGCCGGTCGGGCAGGCGGCCTATCAAGTTGGACAAGGCGGCCGGTCGGTTCAGGCGGCCATGCAGGTCAGGTCAGGCGGCCAGTCGGTCAAGGCAGCTGGTCAGGTCAGGCAAGGCGGCTGGTCAGGTCAGCGAATGTGACCAGTCAGGTTACGCGGCTGGTCAGGCAAGGCCGCCGTTCAGGTCAGGTAGGCGGCTCTTAGGGCTTTTGTTTGCCAGGAAACCTTCGAGCTCTCTCCGTAGTTGCTGTTCACGGCCTCAGAAGTGCTCCCTTGAAAACATGCCGAACGTCCAGCAATAACTCCCAAACCAAAGGAGCCAGGACTGAAAGACATAGCTGGCCTGAAACCTCCCCAGGCAGCCCACAAGCAGCCCCCAGCATTGTGGCTCTGAGGGCTTTAGTTTGCCAGGAAACCTTTGAGCTGTCTCCATCGGTGCTGTTCACGGTGGGTCAGGGGAGGTGACAGGTCACGTCAGGTGGCGGGTCAGGTGGCCACCATGCACACTGGCTTCCTGGCCTGACCGGCCGCCTTGCCCAACCGGCCACCTGAGTGACCTGCTGCCTTAGTGACTGGCTGCCTCACTGACCGGCCACCTGCCTCACTGGCCACCGTCACTGACCGGCCGCCTCAGCGACCGATCGCCTTGCCTGACCTGCCGTCTGCCTGACCAGACACCTTGTTTGACCGGCCTCCCTGCCTCACTGGCCACCTTGCCTGATCATACACCTGCCTGACCAACTACCTTGGTTACCGGCCTCCCTGCCTGACCAGCTGCCTACCTGACCTGATACCTTGCCTGACCAGCCACCATGTAGACCGGTCTCCTTGCCTTACTGGCCGCCATGTTGACCGGTCTCCTTGCCTGACCGGCCGCCTTGCTGACTGGGCCTTACCTGACCGTCCGTATGTGGGGAGATCACATGGGGAGAAAGTCAGAAGGGCTGAAGCCCAACTGGGACTCAGCCTGGCCAGTTCTGTACCAGAGAATCAAAGTCCTTCTCTAGGGAGATGAACAGGAACAGGAGGGTCAAGGGGAATCTCCAGCCCTGACTGGACGCAGGGGGAACAGGAGTGACAAGGGATGAGGACAAGGCTGAGGTCCTGAATTCCTTCTTTCCCTCAGCCTTTACTAGTCAAATTATTTGCAGGAGACTGCGGGCGCTGCACTTACAGTGCCTTCCTCCTCCTCCTCTGCATGGGGGTGCAGCGGCACAGGACAGAGCGGCGCCCTGGGTAAAAAGGGAATCTGTGAGTCCCCTGCCTCGCTCCCTGCTGCCCGGCCACCCTTGCATCGCCCACCGCCCGCAGCCCCAGGACATCCCACAACGCCTGGGGACAGGCCCCCATTTCCATGGCCTCCCTTGGCGTTGCTGCCTGTGGCTGGCAGCTGGCTGCCTCCCCCTTCTCCGGCTGTGTGTCTGCCGGGTGCGCCTGGAGCGGGGTCTCTGCCGGCGGCTGCTCCAGCTGTGGCTGCAGCGGTACCCAGCCATGGCTCCTGCTGCCACGGCTGCTCCTGGCCTTCTGGCAGCCCCACAGCCGCAACACCCCAAGTTATAGTGGAGGGTGAGTGTGACGTGTGATGACATCACAGTGCCGAGAGGTGACGGTGCAAGGGGCAGCCAACCACGTGCCACCACCTGGGCAAAGTCAGTGCCTGGCGTCGCCTGGGAGACCAAGAGGAGCTGGCCCTGGCACCCCAAATGCCCCCAGCCCCTTGCCCGGGGGGTGAGGGTCAGCTGGGGGCCTGCTGAGGCTTTGATTCTGGCTTTTCGAGGATTCAGGATGAGTCCCCAAGCCTGCCAGCTTCCCAGAGGCCATGTAAAAGCCACGGTAAGAAGATGGGAAAGGGAGTGAACCTCTGGGTCAAAGCCCCCCCCAAGCACAGCACTTGGTCTGAGCAGCCCCTCTTCTCTCCCAGCACCCAGCGACCCAGAACTGGGACAGAGCTGGAGGAGGCCGAGCTGGGAGCAGGACGCCAAAGCTGGGCCACGCGTCGCTCCAAGGGCAGATGGCTGGCGTGACCAGTGGAGGGTTGGGGTGGAATGGTCATGGCTGGGTCCTTTGACCGTTCCCCTCATTGCTCAGCCGTATTTGCCCCAAACCCCACCCCAAACCTTGACCCCAGGAGCCATGGCAAAGGCTCAGCCCAGACTTGCTCCCCTTGAAGGATGAGGACACGGACGTGGAGGCGACTTCTTGGATCTCTCTCCTCAGCCAAGCTGGCTTCCTTCCTGGACGACTCCTCTTCCCACAGCCTGGGACAGCCTGTTCTTGTGCCGCCAAGTTTTCCTTCAAGGGATCGGTGGGCCCCACAGTTGGGTTCTGAAGGAAACTGGGGGAGATTTTGGCCAGAAACACTCCAAGTTGACTTAAAAGAGATCGAGAATGGGACAAAATGGTTCTCCAGGGAGGTGGGGATACAGGGATGGGGTCAAGGCCACCACCAGCACCACCAGTAGCACCACCAGGAGCTCTGGCTCAGTAGTAGGTGGCCGTGTCACCATCCCTGAGGCTGTTCATCTGCAGCATCACCGTGCTCTGGGAGTTGTCCTTGGAGATGGTGAACCGGCCCTTGACCGATGACCCGTAGTCAGTGCTGCTACCATCGTTACTAATGTGTGTGACCCACTCCAGCCCATTACCGGCGGCCTGGTGAGCCCAGAATATGTGGGTGCTGCTGAAGTCAAAGCCAGAGGCCTTGTAGAGGAGGCGCAGGGACCCCCCGGGTGTCTTGAAGCCCCTCTGTACTCCACCACTGTCCCAGCTGGAAAAATTAGAGGGTTTTGGAGGAATATAAAGGAATTTTGGGGGAAATGAAGGAATTTGTGGAAAATATGAGGGAATTTTGGGGTAAATTAAGGAAATTTAAAAGATAATTAAGGAATTTGTGGAAAAATTATGAGAATTCTGGGAAAAATTAATAGAATTTGGGGGTAAATTAGGGGTGAGGCTGTTTGAGAGAATGGGGGCTGCAGAAAATGGGTGCTGTAAGAAGCAGCCAGAAGCTCTCTGCAGACCCCAGAGAGTAAACATTGGCTGATTCAAGGCCAGAGCTGCTGCTGACTAAGGCCGAGCCAATTGGCGATGGTCACAGCGCCTCTGGGAATCACATACAGGAGAAAGAGAAACACAAGCAGCTGCATTTACCGCCAGAGAAGGGAGCAAAATCCTGACTAAAATTAAGTCTGCTAAGAAGGGAGGGGTGGGGGAAGGTGCTTTGAGATCTGGTCACGCTTCTGACCCGACTCTGGTGTCACTGTCTGTGTAGTGCAGTGTCATCAATCAGAGAGTTTTCTTTCCTTCACTCTGTGTTGAGTCTGTTCTGCCGTGTTGTTGATTACAGGATGATCTCTCCCTGTGCTTATCTTGACTCCTGAGCCTCTCTATATCTATTTTCTCCCCTGTCCAAAAAAAGGGGAGTGATAGATCGACTTTGGTGGGCGTCTGGCCTCCAGCCAGGCCTAAACCACCACACATACTAATCTCACAGAACTGGGGCCTCATTGTTTCCTTGCACCCCCTCAGGATGCTGGGAGCTGTGGTACCCTTGTACCACACGCTGCATCACACACCCCATGTGACACTGGCCCAGGAAGAGCCCTGAGGCAGTGCAGGGGGCAGAATCCCACTTCTGTGGGGCTGGCTCTTCTGCTTGATAAAATACATCAAGGCTTTACTCAGCATCACATCCACCTGCACAGTGCCTTAGTCTACCTTAAATCACAGACTCCAATTTTCTGCTCTAACCCCTTCATGAGGAGAGAGGCTTTCTCAGTAACGGGCCTCAGTGGGGCCAATTAACACTCTACAGCAGTTCAGCTTTTTCTTCTGACCTTAACTCTTGGAGAGACTGCTTCAGTCTCCTCACAGGATCTGCAGTTCATGGAATCAGCACCAAATACACCATGGGGCTCATTAAAATTGAAAAAGCCCTAACAATCTATGTGTCTTTTCTTCAGGGTTTCAAGGCTTGTACAGCTAATTGGAGAAGTTTCAGGGCTCGATTTAAAGTGGAAGATTTCAATGAGCACTTACTTGAAAAGAAAAAAGATATTTCAACACTTTCAGGCTTTTTAGTTTTTCAAATTACAGAATTTACAGCAGATTTCTCCAATTGATAGTGCACCAGAGGACCTCCTAAGGAGGTGTGGAAAAGTCATAACACCTGTCTCCCTGAGTTCTTACAGTGCTTAGATGACCTCCCTCTACACCTCCCCAACCCCACCATGTCTTCAAGGGATGTTTGGGAGCTGCACTCTTTTCCTCCATCAGGCTTCTGCACTGGGTCTGCAGCTGAATGTTGCAGCCCCTTTGCTGCAATTCCCACCCTTTTACCCTGAGGACTGGCTGGAAATAGAAACAGCTAAGGGCTGTGGGTGATGAAACTCCTTCAGAACATTGACACGTGCTTCCCTGAATGCTGATTAGAGCAGGAAATCAGAGGGAGCAATTTCAGGATGACAAAGTGAGAAGATACAGACATGCTGTGTCATGGAGCCACTTGGATGTGTCCTGGCACACCACAGGGCCCAGTGGTAGTCCAATGCCCAGTGAAATGGGGAGGCTTTTGGTCATCACGTCTCCCCCTCCTCTTTTCCTTTCAATAGCAGGAAGCTGTGTGGATCTCGGCTCTCAGCCGGGATAAAACCATGACCCTCAGGTCTTTCCTTGGCAAGGGAATGGTCCTAACGATGCCTCTGTCATTCCATGTGCTAACAGTGTCCATATTTCAAACTGATAAAGGTCCAGCAGTAGCTCCCAAAGAAGAGGATTGAGTGCAGAAATATGTTCCTGTTCTGAGATCATCCCAGGTAGCCCAGTAGCAGCCCCAGTAACCTTGGGACTCATGTCTGTCCCTACCAAGGGATCGTTCCTAACAGTGCCTGACATCATCACCTGGGAAGGAATAACCACTGGAATCAGTACAGGCTGGGGAATGACCTGTTGGAGAGGAGCTCTGCAGAGAAGGGAAGGACCTGGGGGTCCTGGTGGGTGACAGGTTGGCCATGAGCCAGCAGTGTGTCTTGGGGGCTGAGAGAGCCAATGGGATCCTGCGGGGCATCAAGAGAAGCGTGGCCAGCAGGTCAAAGGAGGTGATCCTCCCCCTCTATTCTGCCCTGGTCAGGTCCCACCTGGAGTATTGTGTCCAGTTCTAGGCTCCCCAGGACAAAAAAGCCAGGGATCTCCTGGAGAGAGTCCAGAGAAGGGCTACAAAGATGATTAAGGGCCTGGAGCATCTGTCCTATGAGGAAAGGCTGAGTGAGCTGGGACTATTCAGCCTTGAGAAAAGAAGGTTAAGAGGTGATCCTATTAATGTTTATAAGTATCTGAAGTGTTGGAGAAAGGGTGAAATGGTCAGCCTCTTTTCAATGGTCTGTGGGGACAGGACAAGAGGCAATGGTTTCAAGTTGGAGCACAGGAAGTTCCGCACCAACATGCGGAAAGTCTTTTTCCCAGTGAGGGTGACAGAGCCCTGGGACAGGCTGCCCAGGGGGGTTGTGAAGTGTCCCTCTCTGGAGATATTCAAGACCCTCTGGACGCTGACCTGTGCGACCTGGTAAAGAGATTGACTGACACATAGATAGTGAGGTAAGCCGATAGACAGATAAACACATTTTGAGGTAAGAACATGGACAAATAGATGTGTAAGTAATGAGATTGACTGATAGATTATGAGGTAAGGGGATTGTGAGGTATGATGACTGTGAGGTAAGGGGATTGACTGATACAGATTGTGTGGTAAGGAGAGTAACCAATTGTGAGGTAAGGGGATTTTGAGGTAAGGAGATTGTGAGGTAAGGAGATTGATTCATAGATAGACTGACAGGTAAAGAGATTAACTGAGAAATAGATTGTGAGGTCAGGAGATTGACTGAGAGATAGTTTGTGAGGTAAGGAATTTGACAGATTGTGAGTTAAGAGGATTGTGAGGTAAGGATTTTGTGACTGTCACAGTTTTGTGTAGCTGGGTGCTGGGAGAGAACTGGGGCTGCAGAAAATGTCTGGTGTAAGGAACAGCTGGAGCTCTCTGCAGGTCCTGAAGAGTAAACATCAGCCAATTCAAGGCCATAGGTACTGCTGATCAGGGCTGAGTGAATCTACGATGGTCACAGAGCCTCTGGGAATCACATAGAGGAGAAAAAACCACAAGCAAATGCAACGCCCATCGTGAAGACAGGCCAGAGGGAGGTCCCAGGGAACTGCAGGCCTGTCAGCCTGACTGACCTCGGTGCTGGGGAAGGTGATAGAACAAATCATCTTGAGTCCCATCATGCAGCACATGCAGGACACTCAGGTGATCAGGCCCAGTCAGCATGGATTTAGGAGAGGCAGATCGTGATGGACCAACCCGATCTCCTTCTATGGCAAGGTGACCTGCTGCTCAGTGGATGAGGGGAAGGCTGTGGATGTGGTTTATCGAGATTTCAGTGAAGCCTTCATCACTGTCTCCCAAAGCATTTCCCCTGCTGGAGAAACTACCCGCTCATGGATTAGATGGGTGCACTCTGTGCTGGGTTAGAAACTGGCTGGGCAGCCAGGCCCAAAGGGTTGTAGTGAACAGAGTTAAATCCAGCTGGTGGCAGGTCACAAGGTGTGTTCTCCAGGACTCAGTGCTGGGACCTGTCCTCTTTAACATCTTTATTCATGATCTGGACGAGGGGATTGAGTGCACCCTCAGTGAGTTTGCAGATGACACCAAATTGTGTGGGAGTATTAATTGTCTGGATGACATGTAGGCTCTGAAGAGTGATCTGGACAGGCTGGATCGATGAGCTGAGGCCAATTGTATGAGGTTCTAGGGTTCTTGTGGCCAAGTGCCAGGTCCTGCATTTTGATCAGAATAACCCCAGGCAACGCTACAGGCCTGGGTCAGAGTGGTTGTAGAGCTCCCTGGAGGAGAATGACCTGGAGGTGTCCGTGGATACCTTGGCTGGACATGAGCCAGCACTGTGCCCAGGTGGCCAAGAAGGCCAACAGCATCCTGGCCTGGATCAGGAACAGTGTGACCAGCAGGAGTAGGAAGTGATTGTTCCATTATCCTCAGCTCTGGTGAGGCTGCACCTCGAGTGCTGTGTCCGGTTTAGGGCCCCTCACTACAAGAAGGACACTGAGATGCTGGAGCGTGTCCAGAGAAGTGCAACAAAGCTGATGAAGGATTTGAAGCACGGGTCCTATGAGGAGCAGCTGAGGCAACTGGGGCATTTTAGCCTTGAGAAAAGGAGGCTGAGGGGGACACCTTGCCGCTCTCTCCAACTACCTGCGAGGAGGAATGTAGAGAGGTGAGAGCCAGTGCCTTCTCCCAGGTAACATGTGATAAGATGAGAGGGAATGGTTTCAAATTGCACCTGGGGAGATTTAGGTTGGATATCAGGAAGAATTTCATTACTGAAACATTAGTCAAGTATTGGAACAGGCTGCCCAGGAAAGTGGTGGAGTCACCATCCCTGGAGGGATTTAAAAGGTTCCTATAGATGTTGTGCTTGAGGACATGGCCTAGAGGTGGACTAGGCAGGAGTAGGTTTGGTTGCACTCGATCGTAAAGGCCTCTTCCAACCTAAGTGATTCTATGATTCTGTGGTACAGTTCCAGGAAATTCCTGTTCTGTCATGGTGGGAAAGCACTGTCATGTCAGAAACATAGTTGAGTGGTTCTGCTGTTGGAAATGTGCTTGTGAAAATTTTATAAATGTCAGGGGGAAAAAAAAGCAAGAAAAGGTTGTGCCCTTTTCCAGGCAGAGATGATGGGAAGAGAGTACAGCCCATCATTACGCAGTGTCTGGGTCACACAAGACCAGGAGATACTGCATTAGCAATGGGATGAAGCTGCTCCGTGTTATTAAAGCTTAGACAAACTAGGAGGGGAAAAAAATCCCTAATCCCAACAGTTAAAAGCCCTACTAAATACAGACTGGTCCTAATGTGAGTTACATGGCCAGTGATACGCAGAGTGAGCAGTTTGTTGCTGCTTCAAGACATCCAGTCATCACTTTCCAAACAGCATCATTGAGCTCCTGGTTCCTCATGCTGTAGATGGGAAATTTTAATTCTGGAGGAAACACTGAGTAAAAATTGTCACTACCAGGTGCAAATGATGGAGGGGAGCTTCAGGTAGGTGAACACAGCAGTGATGAGGAACAGTCAGGTGAAGGAGACACGTGGAAAAGGCTTTGTGCTGTCCCTGCTGCAAGGAGACCCTCAGCACAGCCCTGAAGATCTGCACATAGGACACCACAATGAACACAAAACACCCAAAACCTAGACATGCTCTGATTACAATTTCACTGAGGTAGCACCGTGAGCGAGAGAGCTTGAGGATCTGAGAGATTTCTCAGAAGAACTGGTCACAGGCATTGCCCTTGCAGAGGGGCAGTGACAGTGTATTGGCTGTGGGGAGCAGAGCACTGTGAATCACAACGCTGTGACAGTGTTTTTAAGAAGGGAAATAAAAACCAGCAGCTGCTTTTTGCCACCAGACAAAGGAGTGAGAAAGTGTAAGGGATGTTGCAGAGAACAAGGTTGGTGATGTAGGGGGAGAAGGTCCTCCAAGCCTCATTGCAGAGATTCCCCTGCAGCCTGTGGAGAAGCCCATGGTGAATGAGGCTGTTCCCCCACAGCCCATGCTGGATGATGTGAAACAGTGATTCTACCTGCAGCCTGTAGAATTCCCCAATGTTGAGCATGTGAGGACACTGCAGGAGGCTGTGACCTCATAGGAAGCCTGTGCTGGAGCAGGTGGAGGACCCACGCTGGAGCAATCTGTGATGACCTGAAGCCATGTGGGAAGGACTCACGTTGGAGGGGTTCATGGAGGACTGTCTCCTGTGGGTAGGACCCAATGCTGGAGCATGGGGAGACAGTGAGGAGTCCTCCCCCTGACCAGGAAGGAGCAGCTGAGACGATGAACAGATCCCAACCCCCAATCCCTGTCCCCCAGTGCCACTCAGTCGGAGAGAAGAGAGAGTTAAAGAGTGGACCCTGGGATAAGAAGGGAGGGTCATAGGTTGGTGTTTAAAATTTTATTTATCTATTTTTTTTTCTCATTTCTCTGCTCTCTTTGGATTGAGTACTGAATTAGATTGATTTTATTGTTGGTGTCAAGTCTGTATTGCCAGTGAGAGTAACAGCTGCATGACCTCCCCCTGTGCTTTCTCCCTGCATGATTTCTCCCTGTCCTGATCATTCTGCTCCCAGGCAAAATGATCTGAGAGATGAGGTCATAGAATGATCCCCATGAGGCCTGAGGCACCAGGAGCAACCCTAGAAGAACTGGTCTTCTCCTGCTGAGCTGGGATGGACTCCTGCAATGGAGGGAGCTCATGGCAACCCAGCAGCACTGCGGAGAGACAGCTCTGGCCAGGAGCAGCTCCTCTGCCAAGCACACAGGGCTGGGGACACTGCCTGTAGGCACCGAGGGGAGACCTGTGAGGCTGAGAGGGCTGATGGATGCTGAGAGCTCACTGGAGGAGAAATCTGCACAGCCTCTGCCTGGTATGTCTGTGGGTGCAGGGCAATGCAGGTTCTGTTCCTGGAGTGATTTCCTAAGGCTGGGACATGGGGCAGTGTGTGGGGTGTGTCAGGAGGACAGGTTCTGTATAGGACCAGAAAGTGCTGCCTGGAAGGGATGCCCTTCTGCCCCATCAGAGGGACAGGGCAGGACAGCTGTCTTCTCCTGGGCATGGCTGCAGAGGTGTGAAGCAGCATGTGCACCCAGGGGTGCCCAGGGCTGTCCTTGTGAGCAGGGTGCCTGCGCTCTGGGGGCTGTGTGCTGGGGCAGGGACTCTGCTGCTGCCAGGGTCAGCACTCAGCCTGCCTGCTGGGCTTTCCTCAGTGATAGAGAAGGACCTGTGGGTTGAAGGAGTGACCCAGGGAAGAGGAGTGTAAGTTGTTCTGCAGTAATAAAGTGCTGCCTGGGTCAGCTTTGCTCCCAGCTCCAACTGATCCTTGAGAAATTGCAAAGGGACTTTGAGGAACAACATCAAGGAAGCGTTTTCCTGTAGGTAGAGTCTTTGCTTTGACTTTTCCTCTCCTGTGGGCTGTGCTGACTGTGGTATATTAGAACTAATTTCTCCCCTCAAGAATGTCCACATCAGAGGATCTCCTGAGCCCTGCACACACAGAGGTTCCCAGGGCAGTGCCCTGATGCCAGCAGGGGTCTGCAGAGCAGAGCTGAGCGCAGGGCAGGTTGGATGAGGTCTGTGAGCACAGAGCAGGAGGTGATATGGACAGAGAGAAGCAGCTGCAGGGACAGCTCCAGGCAGCAGAGACACTGGCAAGGAGGAAGAGTGAGCTGCTCCCAGCAATGCCCTGGCAGTGGGGATTTGGTACCTCCCTGACATCACCCAGCGTGCTGATACTTTCCCACAGCAACCCCATGGTTTCTGCCACCCAGCACAGACTCTGCACCCAGACTTCCACGTTTTCAGTCTGAGAAACCTGCGAGTACCTGTCTGTCTGTCCCTGTCCTTGCAGCCCTGGCTGGACTGTTTCTTGCTGTTTCCCTTCCTGTCCTTGCTGCCTTTGTCCCACCATTACCAAAGCTCTGCTCTGCCCTAAGATGAAACTGGAGTGACAGTGCTGAAAAGCTCATTCCAATCCACAGGGCATTTAGTCTGAGATCTCACCATCCTTCTATTTACTGACTGCTGCCAGGCAGGACTGAGTTCTTCAGAGCCCACAGCTGACCCTCCTCCCAGCAGTGACACGCTCAAGCCAGCACAAAGCAGAGCTCCCAAAAGGGACCTGACAAAAGTCTTCTTGAATCCAGAGGGCATTCCATAAGAATTAGAAGACGTTTTCCTAAAAGAAGAGTTCCATCACTTCTCACTGTGTCTTTTCCTCCTTGGACAGGTCTCCACACTTGACAGCAGCAGATGTCCAACAGCAGCTCCATCAGCCAGTTCCTCCTCCTGCCCTTTGCAGACACACAGGAGCTGCAGCTCCTGCACTTCTGCCTCTTCCAGGGCATCTACCTGGCTGCTCTCCTGGGCAATGGCCTCATCATCATCACCATAGCCTGTGACCACCATCTCCACACCCCCATGTACTTCTTCCTCCTCAACCTCTCTGTTGCTGACCTTGGCTGCATCTCCACCACTGTTCCCAAATCCATGGCCAATTCCTTGTGAGACACCAGGGCCATTTCCTACACAGGATGTGTGGCTCAACTCTTTTTCTTCTTGTTTTTGTTCTCTTTAGAGTTTTCCCTTCTCACTGTCATGGCCTATGACCGCTACGTTGCCATCTGCCACCCCCTGCACTACGGGACCCTCCTGGGCAGCAGAGCTTGTGTCCACATGGCAGCAGCTGCCTGGGGCAGTGGGTTTCTCCATGCTGTGCTGCACACAGCCAATACATTTTCACTGCCCCTCTGCCATGGCAATGCCCTTGACCAGTTCTTCTGTGAAATCCCCCAGATCCTCAAGCTCTCCTGCTCAGATGCCTACCTCAGGGAAACTGGACTCTTTGTGGTCAGTGTCTGTTTAGCTTTTGGGTGTTTTGTGTTCATTGTGGTGTCCTATGTGCAGATCTTCAGGGCTGTGCTGAGGATCCCCTCGCAGCAGGGACGGCACAAAGCCTTTTCCACCTGCCTCCCTCACCTGGCTGTGGTCTCCCTGTTTGTCAGCACTGCTTTGTTTGCCTACCTGAAGCCCCCCTCCTTCTCTTCCCCATTTCTGGACCTGTTAGCGTCATTTCTGTACTCGGTGTTTCCACCAGCAGTGAACCCCCTCATCTACAGCATGAGGAACCAGGAGCTCAAGGATGCCCTGTGGAAACTGATGACTGGATGTTTCTAAGCAGCAAGAAACTGCTCATCTGTTTCTGCTGTCGCTGTCCATGGAACTCACATTAGGACCAATCTCTATTTAGTATTGTTTTTTCCTTCTATGTTGTCCAAGTTGTAATAACATGGTGCCTGTTCATCCCATTCCTAATGCAGTATCCAGCGGTCTTGTATGAATCACGTCCTGTGTAATGATGAGCTGTGCTGCCTTTGCATCATGTTTACCTTGAAACGTGCACATTTTTTTTATTTTTATTATGTTTCTCCTGGCATTTATAAAAAATTTACAAGAACATTTTCATCACCTGAATCTGTCGACTAATTATCAGAATTGGCAAACCTTTCCCACCATGATGGAACAGGAATTTACTGGAACTTTTCCATAGAATCATAGAATCTCTCCCAACCACAGCCTAACACTGCCCACTCCACCTCTATACCCTGTCTTCAAGCACAATATCTAGATGTTTTTTAAATGTCTCCAGGGATGGTGAGTCCACCACTTCCCTGGGCAGCCTGTTCCAACACTTGACAAGGCTTTGAGTAAAGAAATTTTTCCTGATATCTAACCTAAATTTCTCCTTTTGCAGTTTGAAACTATTTCCTCTTATTCTATCCGTGTCTATCTGAGATAAGAAACTGACCCCCACCACCCTACACCCTCCTTGCAGGTGGTTGTAGACAGACACAAGGTCTCTCCTCAACCTCCCTTTCTTAAGACTTAAAAAGCCCCAGTTCCCTCAGCTGATGATCATAGGACTTGTGCTCAAACACTTCTCCAGATTCATTGCCCTTCTCTAGACACACTCCAGCATCTCAACATCCTTCTTGTAGTGAGGGGCAAAAAGCTGGACACGGTATTCAAGGTCCTCACCAGAGCTGAGTATAATGGAACAATCACTGCCCTACTCCTGCTGGTTACACTATTCTGTATGCTGGTGACACCTCCTTATAGAGGCCAGGATACCGTTGCCCTTCTTGGTCACCTGGGCACAGTGCTGGCTCATGTTCAGCTGCCTGTCCACTAACACCCCCAGATCTTTGTCCTCCAGGCAGCTCCCCAGCCACTCTGCCCCAGGCCTGTAGCATTGCCTGGGGTTATTGTGACCAAAGAGCATGACTTAGCTCTTGGCCTTGTTGAACCCCATAAAACTGGGCTCTGCCCATTGATCCAGCCTGTCCAGGTCGCTCTGCAGAGCCTTCCTGCCTGCCAGCAGATCAACGCTCCCACACAATTGGGTGTCATTTGCAAACTTACTGAGGGTGCACTCGATCCCCTCATCCAGATCATTAATAAAGATGTTAAAGAGGATGGGCCCCAGCACAGTGATGAAGGTTTTACTGAACTCTAGGCAGATCACATCCACAGCCTTCCCCTCATCCACTAAGCAGGTCAACCAGCAATAGAAGGAGATCAGCTTCTTCAAGCATGACATGACTTTCCTCAACCCATGCTGACTGGGCCTGATGGCCAGAGTGTCCTGCATGTGCTGCATGATGGTACTCAAGATGATTAGTTCCATCCCCTTCCCCAGCACCGAGGTCAGGCTGACAGGCCTGTAATTCCCTGGGTCCTCCTTCTGTCCCTTCTTGTAGATGGGTGTCACATGTGCCAGTTTCCAGTCAGGCAGAACCACCCTGGTCAGCCAGGAGTGCTGGTAAATAAGGGAAAGTGGCTTGGGGAGCACTTCTGCCAGCTCCCTCAGTGCTTTTGGGTGTATCCCATCCAAGCCCATCAACTTCTGCAGATATAAGTGGCTGGGCAGGTCAGTAACCAATTCCCCTGGGATTATGGGGGCTTCCATCTACCTCCCATCCCCATCTTTCCACTCAGGGATCTGGGTATCAGGAGACAAGTGAGGCAAAAAAGGCATTAAGTACATCAGCTCTTTCTTTATCCTCCATCACAGTGGTTCCCCCAAGATCCAATGTGTGGGAGATTCTATTTTTAATACTTTATGGGTTTTTAATAGATTCTATTTTTTTAATTCTTTAAGTACAATAACAAAAGAAGGGACAGAGAGAATCTCCCACCTTTATTATAGGTCACTAACAGAAGCTACAAGGGCTGTAAAAGCATCCTGAACTGAAATCTCCCCAGGTAACCCACTAGCAGCCCAGTAACCTTGGGGGTCAGGGCGTTCCTAGTCAAGAGAATGGTCCTAAGAGTGCCTCACTTCATTTTTGGGTTCTACTAGGTTTCCCCTTTGATATTTCTAAACATACAGCAATAGTTCCCAAGTAAATCTATGCAGGCTGAACGATGTCCCTAGGCTGAAACCTCCCCAGGTAGCCCACAAGCAGCCCTGGTAACCTTGGGGCGAAGGGCATTCCTAGCCAAGGGAATGGTCCTGTAACACCAGACATCATGTTCTGGCTCTACCAGTGTCCACATTCAAGAAGTGCAAAACGTCCAGCAATAACTTCCAAACTAAAGTTTTGAAAGCTGAAATATCTTGTGAGCTTGAAACCTCCCCTGGTAGGTAGACCAAAAGCAGCCCCAGTAAATTTGGGATTCAGAGCCTTCATAGCTGAGAGAACGGTCATAAGAGTGTGTGGTGTCCTTGCTGGGCTCTACAAGCATCCAACTTTGAAAAATGAAAAAAGTCCAGTAAGAGCCCCAAACAAAAGGTGTGAGGGAGGAAAGAATTTTCTGGCAGGAAATCTCCCCAGGGAGCCTGCAGGCAGCACCAGTAACCTTGGGGCTCAGGCCCCCCTTCATAGGTGAAGGAACAGTCCTAAGATTGCCTGACTTCATTGTCAGGCTCTACAAGCGTCCACCTGTGAAGCTGATAAATGTCCAGTAACAGCTCCCAAACAAATTGATGTGAGGTCTGGAAAAGGTTTTGTGGTCTGAAACCTCCCCAGGTAGTAGAGTAGCAGTACAAGAAACCTTGAGGCTCAGGGCATTCCTAGCCAAGGCAACGGTCCTAAGAGTGCCTGACGTCATTTTTCAATCTACCAGCAACAGCCTCTAAAACTGCAAAACCTCCAGCAACAGGTGTCAAAGAAAAGGAGTGAGGGCTTGAAGATATTCCTGGCCTGAAACATCCCCAGCTATCCCACTAACTGTGCTTGAGGTAGTTTTCCAGCTCTCCCAGAAAAAGTTTCAAAAATGCTAAATGTCCAGCAAGGGCACCCAAGCACAAGTTGCAAGAGATGAAGGATCTCCCTGGCCTGAAACCTCCCCAGGTTGTGCACTGGGAGCACCAGTAAAGCTGACCCCCTTCACACGCTGCTTGGCTGTAACAGCAGCTGAGGAGAGAGATTTCATGGGTATTAAACTGTGTCATGTTGAACTGCTGTTTGTTGTCAGAGAAATCTGCCTGTGCCTGTGAGCACAGATGATGCCAGGAAAAGTGTTGGGAGTCCCAGGAGGCCAGTGAGGGAACTGCTGGTCTTGGGGAAGAGCAAGGTTCTCCATGCAGGGCTGGATCTCAAGAGACTGCTTTTCCTGCCTGTCCAGAACTATTTAGGAGACCTCTGTACAAACATCCACTGTAGAATGCTGCTAAAACCTCTTCCATGAACTGAAAAATGACGGAAACAATTTTTTTCTGTATGCAAAAATCCTCCATTGTGAAATTCCTTCAAGATTTTCATCACCCAATTAAAACCTCTCCAATTACTTATACAAGTCTTAATTTTTCAGAGGAAATTACCAGAGGAGATATACTTGTAAGGGCTTTCTGGATGTTAATGAGCCTTATGGTGTCTCTGGTGAGACCAGAGACTTCAGCTACAAAGAGGAGAGTGAAGAAACTTCTCAAGAAGTTCAAGTCAGGAGTTAGAACAGACAACTGGAGGCCATGAGGACAAACACAGGCTCAGCGCAGGCAGCTCTGATGCTGAGGACACCCTGGCTTGGTCTGATGAAGCAGGAATTCCAGTGCTGACACCCAGCCCCTGGGCAGGGAGATCCTGACCCTCACCTGTGTCTCAGGGCTCTTCCTTGGGATGTGGGTAATGTGAGGCCAAGGGAAGGACAGGGGTATTACACATGGTGTCCTCCCCTGGGGTGGGTTCAAGGATGTAACGATGCTCCTTGGCCGTGAGGACAGTGTGTCTCCTCTGAGGCTTCTGTGGAAGGGTCATCAGCCATAGACAAGGGGGCAGAGACCTCATTTCTATCAGGCCCTTTTTAGCCTGGCTGGCACCCTTGGCCGTCCCACACTGCCCTTTAGGTTATACCTGTTTCCCTGCATGCTGCAGGCAAGCATTGTCCTTCCCATCCTCATTCTCACCCTATGATGTCCCTGCCTGTGCTGCTGTTTCTCCCTCTTCATCAGCACTTTCTCTAAGCACAAAGCCACCAGCTCATCCACACTTTCTCTGAGTGACTTCTTGCACCACAGAACTACCCTCAGAATGACATTTCTTTATCCTCATGTCCACTCTGACCTTCAAAGCTGCAGTTTCTGTGTATTTGATATCCTATGTTCTTTCCACATACCACAGACAGGGTTTCCTTTAGCGTCCCCTTCCCTGACCTAAAGAAGCAATGGTCACTCAGCCCCTGCACACAAGACCCCTAATTGTAATTAGGCAGACTTTTACTGCCCACACGAGTGTTCCTCCCCATTTCTCCAGACTGGGGAGCCCCACACTGGGACTGACTGCTCCAGAAGTGGCCCCACCAGTGCTGCATTCAGGTGGCCTGTAAGGGCCCTTGTCTGCGTAGCCAGACTCCTCCCCATGCAGCCCAATGTGCTCGTGGCCAGATTCCTGTTCAGCACCTCTGACTTCTATTTCATCCCCTGGAATGCCCAAATTCTTCTCCCTGTGGTGGTTTCTCCACCCATCATATCTGAGCCTGCACTGATGTGCAGGGTTTGTGCTGGAACCTTTTCTCCTGGTTTTGCCCCAGCTGAGAGTGAGCAATAGGCCGCTGTCTCTGTCTTGGGTATTTGGTTGGGGGAGGGGTGGTGTTTATGGGCGAGTGGAAGGGAGAAAAAGGGAAACCAAAACTCCCCAAACCATGTGTGTTGGGATAAGGACAGTTTATTGGGACAGCAGTGTGTCCTGTGGGAATCTCTCCAGGAGGAACTTGCACCCATTATTCCTCAGCTATTTCATATGACTCCTTCAAACACAGGAGTCTCCCCCTTCTTTGTAGACGGCCTTTTAGTACTGGGACCCATTGATGAGGTCTCCCCTCAGCCTTTTTGTTCTGAAGGCTGAACAAACCCAGCTCCCTCAGCCTTTCCTCAGATGGCAGGCTGCCCAGGCCCCTTGTCATCTTTGTGGCCCTTCTCTGCACCTTCCCTGAACTGGCCATAACTGCATCCAGTATTCCAGTCATGGCCTGACAAGTGCTGAGTAGAGTGGGATAGAGGGTTGTGTAGGTAATACAGTGCTGGAGTATAAAACATTTTGGGGGGGGTTAAGAAGGTACTGGGGAGAGAGAGGAGCTCTTACGGTTACTAGGGTGGGCATAGGGGGTTTAGTGGGGTGCTGGGGGGAGATATGTTGGGATTTGGAGGGTAAAAGGCAGGGGTTTGGGGGAGTAGTAGTGGGCTGGTTGTATAGAGGTTTCTGGGGGATTAAGGTTTGCTTGGGAGGGTTTATGTGGTGGTGAGGGAATCTATTGGTGCTGGGAGGGTATATGGGAGGAGTTTTGGGGGGTGGGATTCTGGGCATTATGGGGAGGGGGCTGGAGGGAAGCCAGGACTACTTGGGGGGGTCAGGGTGGGCTGGGTGACCGGTTTAATGGTATGGGAGGAACCCATAGGTGGTTGGTGGGGTTTGAGGGGGGCATATGGTGGTGCTGAGGAAAGATATGGGGGTATTTCAAAAGATATAATGAGGTGTTGGAGAGTATGGGGGTGTTGGAGGTCCGCCAGATGTGCTAGGTGGAGTTAAGAGGAGGCTGGAGGGGTTTTAAAGTGCATACCAGGGCTCCCATTGATGTGGGAGGGGGTGTGGGGACGTTGTTGGGGCTGTCCTTGGAGGGGTATATGAGGGAAAAGGGGGACTTTAATGGGGGTAATATGGTGCTGGGGAGGTATAAAAGGTAGGATGGGAGGGTTAAGGGGGTGTTTGAGGATGGGGAGGAACCCATGGGTGCTGGAATGGAGTGTGTGTGGGGTGTTGTTAGGTAGGTGCTGGGGTGTGCTAAGGAGATTTGGGGAATTTGATGATGAAAAGGGCAGGTCAGGAGTCAATGGGGGTCACAAGGGGTGCTGGGAGGGGGCGTGGGGATGTTTTAGGGGGCTGCTAGGGGTGGATATAGGGGAATCTGAGGGGTGGAAAAGGGGAGGTTTAGGGCAGTAATACGGTGCTGTACTTTGCAGCTACACCAGCGCCCACCTTTCAACCTGTTAAACGCCCAGCAGTACGTCACAAGCAAAAGGTGTGAGGGATGAAAGATGTTCCTGGCCTGAAACCTCCCCAGGTAGCACACTGGCACCCCAGTAACTTTGGGCCTCAGGGCTTTCCCTGCCAAGGGAATGGTCCTAACATTGCCTGATGTCATTTTCGGCCTCTACTAGTGTCCACCTTCAAAACTGCTAAATGTCCAGCACCAGCTCCAAAGAAAAGGTGAGAGGGCCAAAAGATATTACTGGTCATGAACCTCCCCAGGTAGCCCACAAAACACCCCAAAATTAAACCAGTACTAAATATGAGAAGACCAATCTCCCTGGGGTAGGCATCTGAGCACGTGAGGCTGAGGATCTGGGGGATTGCAGAGAAGAACTGGTCACCAGCATTGCCCTTGCAGAGGGGGAGGGAACATGTACTGGCCGTGAGCAGCACAACGTGGAGAAACCCACTGCAGCTCCTGTGTGTCTGCAAAGGGCAGGAGGAGGAAGTGGGGAATGAAGCTGCCATGGGACATTCTCTGCTTCTTTGCAGGTAGCCCTGAGCAAGGAGAACAAGGCAGTGAGAACTTGGGGCACTCTTCCCTGAGTGAAACGTTCTCATTGGAGACCCAAGGACTGCCTCTCCCTGCTCTATTAGAGATTATAAACGTCCTTTTTGGGAGGTCTATTTCCTGCATGTTGAGGGTGCCACTGTCTATATGGGACTCTTATGTGAGCTCTCCAGGTGTCAGTTTGTCCACGGAACAGAGGGTCTATCTTTTTTGATACATAAATGTATACATTGTGGTTTCCACTTCCCCCAACTGCAGAGCAGAGCTTTTCCTAGTTTTGGTCTTGTGAAACATCAAAAAATGCCCAACAGCTCACCTAAATCCCTTCCTTTCACAGGGGGCAAGAGTACTCTTCCTGTCCCTGCCTGGGAGTTCTGTCTCATGGGGAGACAAGGAAAGGTGATTGTCCTGCCCAGCTCTGGTTTGATCAGGAGAAATGACTCTGCTGGACACAAAGATTTCTCCCCAGCTGAGGGAGGGAACATCAGAGATGAGATCATAGAGCGATCCCCATGAGGCCTGAGACACCAGGAGGAAGCCTAGAAGAACTGGTCTTCTCCTGCTGAGCTGGGCTTCACTCCTGCAATGGCGGGAACTTATGGCAGCCCAGCAGCCCTGACAAGAGACAGCTCTGCCCAGGAGCAGCTCCTCTGCCAAGCACACAGGGCTGGGGACACTGTCTGTAGGCACCGAGGGGAGACCTGTGAGGCTGAGAGAGCTGATGGATGCTGAGAGCTCACTGGAGGAGAAATCTCTGCAGCCTCTCCCTGGTATGTCTGTGGGTGCAGGGCAATGCAGGTTCTGTTCCTGGAGGGATCTCCAAAAGCTGGGACATGGGACAGTGTGTGGGGTCTGTCAGGAGGACAGGTTCTGTATAGGACCAGAAAGTGCTGCCTGGAAGGGATGCCCTTGTGTCCCATCAGAGGGACAGGGCAGGACAGCTGTCTTCTCCTGGGCATGGCTGCAGAGGTGTGAAGCAGCGTGTGCACCCAGGGGTGCCCAGGGCTGTCCTTGTGGGCAGGATTCCTGCGCTCCAGGGTCTGTGTGCTGGGGCAGGGACTCTGCTGCTGCCAGGGTCAGCGCTCAGCCTGCCCGGTGGGCAGCATTGCCGCAGAAAGAAGCTGTGGGTGGATGGAAACTGGGACCCATGGAAGCACAGTGTAGGGTCCTTCTGCTGTCAAAGTGTACTGCTTAGCCCAGGTTTGCTCCCAGCATCAGCTGATCCCTGGAACATTTCAGGAACACCAAGAATGCATTTTCCATCCAGGTAAAGAGACTTTGCTTTGAATTTTCCTCTCTTCTGGATTGGGTAGGAAGTGGGGGCTGAGCTTTCATTGATAACTTTGAAGAAGTGAGTGAAAACTCATTTGTCATTAGGATTTGTCAGAGCGTCTCCTGAGCCCTGCACACACAGAGGTTCCCCTGGGCAGAGCCCTGATGGCAGGAGGGGTCTGCAGAGCAGAGCTGAGCGCAGGGCAGGTTGGATGAGGTCTGTGAACACAGAGCAGGAGGTGACATGTGCAAAGAGAAGCAGCTCCAATGACAGCTCCAGACAGCAGAGACATGGTCAGGGAGAGAAAAGGAGCTGCTCCCAGCAATTGCATGGCAGCAGGGATTTGGTGCCTCCCTGAAATCTCCCACAGTGAAGTCACTATCACAGTGCACCCCTGCCTTCTCAGCACAGACTCTGAACCCAGAGTTCCAGGGTTTCAGGCTGAATCTTCTCCTTGGGAGTCCAAACCTCACTGAGGAAAAACCCTGAGTGCCAGTCTGTCTGTGCCTGTCCTTTCAGCCTTGTCTGGAGGCATTTCTCATAGTTTCCCCTCTGGTCTGTGCTGCCCTTCTCCCACTGTTACCGTTACCTGGGGTTCTGGGCACGTCAATTGGTGGGGCTGGCACTGAATTGACCCTCACTTCAGGACCCCCATTTGAAGGATTGAGGACTTCCCTGCAGCTGGGCTGCAGCTGCCCCCCACAATGGCACCACTCTCCCTGGGACTCTTGTGCCCAGAGAGGAGCCCCATGCAGGAGACATCTCGGCACAGGGACCGTGGCAATGCCACTCATCACCTGTGTGTGGGCAGCTGCACTGAGCCCTGGGTGTCCCTGGCTGGGAACTGAGATCCTCCTTGGGTAGGATGAGACCACAGGAGGGCTTTGGAGCTCTGCCCTGTGAGACTGGATTCCTCAGCTCTCAGTCAGGAGAAAACCAAAGCTTTAAAACTCTGCTCTGCCCTCGGGTGAAACTGGAGTGACAGTGCTGAAAAGCTCATTCTTATCCACAGGGGATTTAGTCTGAGTTCACATCATCCTTCTATTTACTGACTGCTGCCAGGCAGGACTGAGTTCTTCAGAGCCCACAGCCAACCCTCCTCCCAGCAGTGACACGCTCAAGCCAGCACAAAGCAGAGCTCCCAAAAGGGACCTGCTAAAAATCTTCCTGAACACAGAGAGTCAATCTGTCTGAGGGTATTGCCTAAGCATTGCAGGTGGTTTTACTCAAAAAAGAGTTCCCAAACTTCTAACTGTCTTTTCCTCCTTCAACAGGTCTCCTCACTTGATGGCAGCAGATGTCCAACAGCAGCTCCATCAGCCAGTTCCTCCTCCTGCCCTTTGCAGACACACGGGAGCTGCAGCTCCTGCACTTCTGGCTCTTCATAGGCATTTACATGGCTGCCTTCCTAAGCAACAGCCTTACTATTATCACCATAGCCTGTGACCACCACCTCCACACCCCCATGTACTTCTTCCTCCTCAACCTCTCCGTTACTGACCTTGGCTGCATCTCCACCATTGTTCCCAAATCCATGGCCAATTCCCTGTGGGACACCAGGGCCATTTCCTACACAGGATGTGTGGCTCAAATATTTTTCTTTCTATTTTTGCTCTCAGCAGAGTACTCCCTTCTCACTGTCATGGCCTATGACCGCTACGTTGCCATCTGCCACCCCCTGCACTATGAGACCCTCCTGGGCAGCAGAGCTTGTGTCCACATGGCAGCAGCTGCCTGGGGTGGTGGGTTTCTCAATGCTTTACTTCAAACAACCAATACATTTTCACTGCCCCTCTGCCATGGCAATGCTGTTGGTCAGTTCTTCTGTGAAATCCCCCAGATCCTCAAGCTCTCCTGCTCAGATGCCTACCTCAGGGAAACTGGAGTCCTTGTGGTTGGAGCCTGCTTATCTTTTGGGTGTTTTGTGTTCATTGTGGTGTCCTATGTGCAGATCTTCAGGGCTGTGCTGAGGATGCCCTCGCAGCAGGGACGACACAAAGCCTTTTCCACCTGCCTCCCTCACCTGGTTGTGTTCTCCCTGTTTGTCAGTACTTCCTTCTTTGCCTACCTGAAGCCACCCTCTATCTCCTCTCTATTTCTGGACCTGGTAGTATCATTTCTTTACTCCGTGGTTCCACCAGCAGTGAACCCCCTCATCTACAGCATGAGGAACCAGGAGCTCAAGGATTCCACGTGGAAACTGATGACTGGATGTTTCTAAGCAGCAATAAACTGCTCATCTTCTTCAGCAAATTGCTGGCCATGAAACTCACATATAAGACATCTCTGTATTTAATACATTTTTTAGTTGTTATTTTTCTAATTTCCTCATAGCTTGTCTCAACTATGATAACATGTTCCAAGTTCATCCCATTCCAAATTCAGTGTCTCCCAATACTCTATGACCCAGACACTGCTCAGTGATGATCTGTGCTCTCTTGGCATCATTTCTGCCTGCAAAAGGCCAGAATTTCTAATTCTTTTTTTTTTGTACACCTGACATTTATAAAAAAATTACAAACAGTTCTATGAGCTGAATCACTCGACTGCCTGTCTGGAATGGCAATGCTTTCCCACCATGACAGAATGGTAATTTCCAGGATTGGTACCCATGGCAGCAGAAGAATTACTCACCTTCCCCTGTACCTGCATTAGTGCCAGTCTGTCTTTTTTCACTCCCTAATCATTCAGGTGTTTCCCCCTATCCTGATGATACGGCCATGCCTAAGGACATCCTTTTCTGCAGCCTAGATGGACGTATGCACGTCATTCTGATCACAGGTTTCTACCGCCACTTGCTCTTTGGTCATTCAGCTGCTGCTCAAGTCTCCAGTGTCTGCTTTGAGCTTCAGAGAGTTGGAAAACTTTCCATCCTTCTGAAGTCTAATGAACTGTTCTGTCAGAAGGTCAGGGTGTTGATAAGTGACCTTTCTATGTATCTGATTCAAACTGTTCTGGGAGAGAATCTCCTCTGAAAACTGACCCCCTTCACACGCTGCTTGGCCGTAGCAGCAGCTGAGGAGAGAGATTTCATGGGTATTAAACTGTGTCATGTTGAACTGCTGTTTGTTGTCAGAGAAATCTGCCTGTGCCTGTGAGCACAGATGATGTTAGGAAAAGTGTTGGGAGTCCCAGGAGGCCAGTGAGGGAATTGCTGGGCTTGGGGAAGAGCAAGGTTCTCCAGGCAGGGTTGGATCAGAAGAGGCTGCTTTTCCTGCCTGTCCAGATCCCCTTAGGATCTAACTGAAATCCAAGTAATTGTACAAGTCTTGAGTTTTTTAATGAAAATGAGTTAAAGAGACTTGCTTTAAGGGCTTTCTGGATGTTAATGAGCCCCATGGTGTCTTTTCTTCTGAGTCCACAGACGTCAGATACCAAGCGGAGAGTGAAGAAACCTCTCAAGAAGTTCAAGTCAGGAGTAATGCCCAAAGTACCTTGAAGCATTAACAGGCCACATTGGGAGCCATTTCTGACAAAGCCTCCCCAGGGGCTCCTTAGAGCAGACAACTGGAGGCCATGAGGACAAACACAGGCAAAGCGCAGGCAGCTCTGATGCTGAGGACACCCTGGCTTGGTCTGATGAAGCAGAAATGCCAAGTGCTGACCCCCAGCCCCTGGGAAGGGAGATCTTGACCCTCACTTGTGTCACCCTCCTTAGGTGTGTGATGCCAAGGGAAGGACAGGGTAATGAGACATGTGGCCTCCCCTGCAGTGGGTGCAAGGAGGCAATGATGCCCCATGCCTGTGAGGACAATATGGCTCCTCTGAAGCCTTTGTGTCAGGGACATCAGCCATAACCAAAGGGGCAAAGACCTTGTTTCTGTCAGGGCATTTCAACCCGGCCAGCACCCTTGGCCATCTTCACCACAGCCCATCCCACCCTGCCCCACACCTGTGCCTGTTTCCCTGCAGGCTGTAGGAACCCAATGCACTTCCCCACCTCATTCTCACCCCACCATATCCCTGCCTGTTCTGCTGTCTCTCCCTCCTCGCCAGCTGTTCTCTCAAACACAAAGCCACCAGCTCAGCCAGGCTTCCTCCAAGGGATTTCTTGCACCACAGCACTACCAGAATGTCAGAATGACATTTCTTTATCCTCATGTCCACTCTCTGACCTCCAAAGCTGTGGTTTCACGTGGACTTCCTTTCTTATATTATTTCTCTGTAGCACAAAGTTTGCTTCCCTCAGCACTCCACCAGCCCCTACAAAGAAAATTAACTTCATCTTGGCCAGAACCAGGCCACTTTTGCAGACAATAAGTGCAACACAATGGTGGGCTCACTCCTGCAGTCATACAGTATGGATAAGCCTGTTGGTCAGTTATGGTCAGCTGGGGCTGTTCTGTCCCCTTCCAGGTACTTGTGTCCTAGTTGAATCATTTCTGGAGCAGGATTAGAAAAATGCCCTTGATGCTGTGCAAGCCCTGCTCAGCAAGCAACAAACAGGTTTATTCAGACTTTTTTGCTTACGAATCCAAACCACAGAACTCTAGCGGCTGCCAGCATGAGAATTCATTCCAGTCCAGCCAAAATATAGTCAGGAGGAGAAGATCTCTCCTGGTTTAATACATTCTCAATATTCCTGTTCATCAAATTCCCAGAGTTTGTCAAGGTCTGTTTGAAGTGAAGTGCCATTTTCTTAGCAGTACACATCTTCTTGCAGGTGGCTCTTCAAAGTTGTGGTGCATTAAAAAAAATGACAGCAAGAGGTGTCAAAGGACCTGGGACTCTATTGCTGGATGTTTGGCATCTTCAAAGGTCAATTATGGTAGAGCCTGAAAATGACATCAGGCATTGCTAGGACCATTCCCATGGCTGGGAATGCCCAGAGATCCAAGCGTCACGGTGCTTCTAGTGTGGTACCTGGGGAGATTTCAGGCCAGGAACATCTTTCAGCCCTCACACCTTCTGTTTTGGTGGTGTAGTTGCACATTCAGAAGTTATGAATGTGGATGCTGGCAGAGCCGGAAAATGACGTCCAGCACTGTTAGGATGATGCCCTTGGCTGGGAATGCCCTGAGCCTCAAGGTTACTTGGGCTGCTTGTGGGCTACCTGGGGAGGTTTCTGGCCCAGAACATCTTTCATCCCTCCCACCTTTTGTTTGGGAAATACTGCTGGACCATTAGCATGTTTGAAGGTGGACACTGGTAGACCCCAAAAATGACGTCAGGCAGCATTAGGATGGTTCCCTTGGAAAGGACAGTCCTGACCCACAAGGTTACTGGGGCTTCTTGGCTGCTCCCTGAGGTGGTTTCAGGACAGGAACATCTTTCATCCTTCACACCTTTTTTTTTGTGTGCTATTACTCTGCATTTTGCATGTTCAAAGTCAGATGCTGGTAGAATCTGAAAATGACACCAGGTACTTTTAGGATTGACCCTTTGAAAGGAAAGCCCTGATGCCCAAAGTTACTTGGGCTGCCAGCGTGCAACCTGGGGAGGTTTCAGGACAGGAACATCGGTCATCCCTCCCACCTTTCGCTTGGAATGTACTTCTCTATGGTTAACAGGTTGAAAGGTGGAGGGTGGTATAGCTGGAAAGTATAGCACCATATTACTCCCATAATTTTCCTCTTCCTCCACCCAGATCCCCCCATATCCACCCCCAGAACCCTCCTTCAAAATCCCCATGTCCCCTCCCAGCACCCGTGGTTGCCCACCCACACCTTAAACCCTACCTCAGCCCACCCTTAACCCTCTGTTGTGGTTTGGCCCTGGCTAAAGGCCAAATGGCCACCAAGCTGCTCTGTCATTCCCCTTTCCAGCCAAAAAGGGGAGAAAATATATATCAGGAGGCTTAGGACTTGAGATAAGGACAGAGGGATCACTATCCAATTAGCACAATGGGCAAAACAGACTCAAGACAGAATAAAGGAAAGAAAGAAAAGTGATTTATTACTACTACAACTACACACTGAGTGAACCAGAGTCGGGTAATGAGAAGCACAGCCAGGTCTTAAAGCACCTTCCCCCTGCCCCTTGCTTCTTAGCAGAGTTAAACTCCATCACGATTTTACTCCCTTCTTCCCCCACCCAACATGGCGTGGGGAGGGGCAGGGAATGGGGAGTGGGGTTCTGGAGGTTCCTCACAAGCTGCTTTCCTTGCCCAGGTCTTAACACTTTGTCTTCCCCCCCCACCCCTCCTTTCTTCACACACTTGACTTTAATCATCAATTCGCTCCCTTCTTTCCTCCATGGCAGCACAGGGAGGGGCAGGGAATGGGGGTTTGCAGTCCATTCCTCCCAAGTTCTCTTCCATCTCAGCTCAGGGGGGTGCTCCACACACACCCCCTTCCCCTGCTGCACCGTGGGGTCCCTCCCACACAAGTCATATCCACAAACTTCTGCAGTGTGAGTCCTCTCTACCGAGGAATCATCTCCTCACCACAGGCCTCTCAGCAGGACTCCCTTCCATGGGTGCTGATGTTCGGGCCCAGACTCCCCTGGCCTGGTCCCCCACAGAGTCACAACTCCCCTGGCAAACCTGCTGCAGGGTGGGTCAGTCTGTGCACAGGCCATAGGTGGTCTCTGCTCCCCGTCCTTATCCATGGGCTGTGAGGGGACACCCGCTCCACCATGGTCTTCTCCATGATCTGCAGGGGAATCTCTCTCTCTGGCACCCATGGGTGGGGATAAGGACAGTTTAATGCCAAAAATCACCATGAATGTGGAACAATAATGGTTAGATACACTCACACCCAGTGCTAACACACAGTACCTTACTGACTCAAGGATAACAGAAAGCTGCCTGACAGCAAGGACAGAACAACAGACCCACCATCCCAGCCACACTCAGACTATCCTGGAGGCAGCCAGCCAGCTCCTCCCCAACCAGCTGCATTTATGGGGAAGTGGTGTCAGGGGCTGTGGGAAACAGCCTGGGCTAACTCAGCTCACCTGGGCTAACTCAGAACACCTGACATGGCTGATTTGGGACATTAACCCTGGCCAGAACCAGGCAGGACAGTTGAACAATTAATGGGTTGACACCCAGGGAAGATACAAGGATTTCCACACCTGAAGGTCCAATCACACACACTACGACCCACAAAACCTCCATTGTTGTCATTCCAATTCAGACAATATTCCCCCTTTTCTGGAACTGGGGTTTTCCATGGGTTTTTTTCCTCATTCCAATAGAATGAATCATTACCAATGGTTATGTCACTTCTATCACTCAGGAGCCATTTCGGGGATATTGTTTCAACATCCATGGCCAGTCTTTAAATCCTGAAGGGCTCCCACATCCCCAACGATTTGTCGGGTTAAAAGCGTTGGGCACCTGCTGGCCTAAAGTTATAAATCCATTTTGCCACCCCAGGCTGAAGAGGGGGGCGCAAAAGTTTCCCCAGATATTAAAGGTGGTGAGAAAGGTCGACCAAAACAATGTTTGTGACACTCTTATAAACCTCCTATAAATATTAACAAAGCAGTTATTAACTAAACTATACAGACAATTAACAGCTTCATCTATTCCTTCAATCAGGTGTCAGAGATTCCATCTGGAAAAGAAAAGAGAACAAACCCAGACTCAGTTTGTATTAAGGGACTGGTCGTAGATTGTTATGAGAAGGATGGAATAATCCACCTTGTATTGACTTTGTGTTCCTTCCCATGGGCATCTTTTGCTTTCCAAGCGTGTTTGTTGAAGGGCTCAGCCAGTACTTGGGGAACGGTCCCAATGGTCGGCATTTCTACCAAGACTGGCAGACCAGGAGAGAAAACTGGCTTTTCTGGGGTACTGGGAGTATGGGGCTTGGAGATTAAAGTTGGGGGGTTTGGGACAAAAGGCATTTAGATGGGACATCCCTTTCTTCCCCAGCAATCACTGACTCGGGGAACTGCATCCCAGAGTTCTTCTGCCCAGTGTGGCTCGTGAGCTTTTAAAAACCCTTTCAAAAGCCCATTAGTTCTCCCCACTATCCCATTAGCTTGGGGGTAACACGGGGGGTGAAACCCCCACCTGACTCCTCCTTCCTTGGCCCACTCCTGCCCCTTGGCAGCAGTGACATGACTGCCCTGGTCTGACTGAACAGACTGGGGGTTGGCAGAAAGCGAAACCAATTGGTCAGGGCCCACCCTGGATGTTCTCCTGCTGCTCCTGGAAATGCCTGGGCTGGGACTAGGCCAGAAATGATTTCCACTCCCACTAATACTCTTGTTTGCCCTCTGTCTTCCCAAGGGCTCCAATAGAGTCGATGTGCCAGGCCTCCCAAAGGGTCTTTTTCTCTCTCAGCTGGAGGGGGGTCTCTTCCATGGGGTGCCGCTCTAGCCACAGGCAGCATTGTTCACAGGCCCAGAGCCAGGTGGGGCAAGCTTCCCAGTGACAGGCCAGCCCCTGGCATGTGCCTCCCTGTGGGAATCCTTGGATCCTGCCTGGCCACGTTTCACATGCAGCCATTCCAGGAGCCTGTCCCAATGTCCTCTGAGCTGGGCCTCTTTCTGCAGAGGGGCAATGCTGGCCAGTTCCTCTGAGCTGAGGGAGCTGGGCCTTGTTAGCTTGGAGAAGAGGAGACTGAGGGGTGGCCTTATTCAGGTCAGTGGGTAAAAGCTGGAGCAGAGGAAGTTCCATGTGAATGTCAGGAGAAACTCTTTCACTGTGAGGGTGCCAGAGCCCTGGGACAGACTGCCCAGAGAGGTTGTGGAGTCTCCTCCTCTGGAGACATTCACACCCACCTGGATGTGTTCCTGTGTGGTTTAGTCCAGGTGATCCTGCTCTGGCAGGGGGGTTGGACTAGATGATCTTTTGAGGTTGCTTCCAGCTCCTAACATTCTGTGATTCTAGGACCTTGGATCCCCCTGCACATCTTCTGGAGCACCTCTGGCACCTCAGGATTCACTGGGTATTGGTGTTTGAACACCTCCTTCTTGGCCTCCACCCCCCATTAATTCCCATGGGTGCTGGGACCAGCAGCTCCCAGGAAGTTGGTCCCTGTTTTGTGCCCTTTGGAACTGTTGCAGAAGGAATCCCAGCTTGGGTGAGTTTGAGGCAGACATGGGCCAGAGCTGCATCCCTATCCAGCCCCAGCGCTGCAAAGCAAGGATGAGGTGCCTCAAGTGATTTGTCATACTCCTTACACTCCCCAAGGGGAAAGAGTCCCTTTCCTCTCCTTGCCTGGGTGAGACAAGGAAAGGTGATTCTTCTGTTCAGTTCTGGTTTGATCAGGGGAAAGGACTCTCATGGTGAGACAAGGAAAGGTGATTCTTCTGTTCAGTTCTGGTTTGATCAGGAGAAAGGACTCTGCTGGACACAAGGATTTCTCCCCAGCCAAGGGAGAGAACATCAGTGAGAACTTCATTTTCTTTCCAAGTAGGTTCCCTGGAGCTCCAGGGAGGAGCCCCGAGGGGAAGGATGATGTCTTCACCTGCTCCTCTGCTGCGAGCTGGGCTGGGCTCCTGGGATGGACAGTGGGAGCTCAAGAAATACTGCAGTGCTGCAGGGAGACAGCTCTGCCCAGGAGCAGCTCCTCTGCCAAGCACACAGGGCTGGGGACACTGCCTGTAGGCACCGAGGGGAGACCTGTAAGTCTCAGAGAGCTGATGGATGCTGAGAGCTCACTGGAGGAGAAATCTCCACAGCCTCTCCCTGGTATGTCTGTGGGTGCAGGGCAATGCAGGTTCTGTTCCTGGAGGGATCTCCTAAAGCTGGGACATGGGACAGTGTGTGGGGTCTGTCAGGAGGACAGGTTCTCTATAGGACAAGGTGCTGCCTGGAAGGGATGCCCTTCTGCCCCATCAGAGGGACAGGGCAGGACAGCTGTCTTCTCCTGGGCATGGCTGCAGAGGTGTGAAGCAGCGTGTGCACCCAGGGGTGCCCAGGGCTGTCCTTGTGAGCAGGGTCCCTGTGCCCTGGGGCCTGTGTGCTGGGGCAGGGACTCTGCTGCTGCCAGGGACAGAACTCAGCCTGCCTGCTGGGCTTTCCACAGGGATAGACAAGGACCTGTGTGTTGAAGGAGTGACCAAGGGAAGAGCAGCGTAAGGTCCTTCTGCAGTAAGACAGTGCTGCCTGGGTCAGCTTTGCACCCAGCTCCATCTGATCCTTGAGAAATTGCAAAGGGAGTTTGAAGAACAACATCAAGGAAGCATTTTCCTTTAGGTAAAGTCTTTGCTTTGACTTTTCCTCTCCTGTGGGCTGTGCTGACTGTGTAGGTGGGAACTTATTTCTCCCCTCAAGAATATATAATGAAAACTTGATTCTCTTGAAGATGTTTGAGCTTCTCCTGATCCCTGCACACACAGAGGTTCCCAGGGCAGTGCCCTGATGCCAGGAGGGGTCTGCAGAGCAGAGCTGAGCGCAGGGCAGGTGCAATGAGATCTGTGAGCAGAGAGTGGGAGGTGACATAGGCAAAGAGGAGCAGCTGCAGGGACAGCTCCAGGCAGCAGAGACTTTGTCACAGAGGCACAAAAAAGGAGCTGCTCACATAAATGCTGTGGCAGTCGGGATTTGGTACCTCTCTGACATCCCCCACAGTGCTGATACTTTCCCACAGCCATCCCCTAGTTTCTATCCCAGCAAAGACTCTGACCCAAAGTTCCAGAGTTTCAGGCTGAATCTTCTCCTTCACAGCCCAACCAGCAGTGAGGAGAAACCCCTGAGTTCCTGTCTGTCTGTCCCTGTCCTTCCAGCATTTGCTGGATTATTTCTCCAGTTTCACAATCCTGTTCTTGTTACCTTTATCCCACAATTACCTGGGGCTCTGGGCATGCCCATTGGTGGGGCTGGCACTGAGGTAACCCTCACTTTCAGGACCCCCATCTGTAGGACTGAGGACTGGATTCCTCACCTCTCTGTGGGGTCCAGTTTCTTTTACAGACAACACCAGGGTGTGATCACAGAGCGTCCAGCACAGGGCAGCTGAGACCAGGGCTGATGGTCAGAGAAGCTCTCCCCACTCTACACTCAGGGGAAGGTTTCACTGGCACTGCAGCAGCAATGTCAGGGAGTCCTGACAGAAGAAACACTCCTCAGGTACAGTCAGGAGAAAACCAAATCTCCGAAGCTCTGCTCTGCCCACGGGTGAAACTGGAGTGACAGTGCTGAAAAGCTCATTCCTATCCACAGGGGATTTAGTCTGAGTTCACATCATCCTTCTATTTCCTGACTGCTGCCAGGCAGGACTGAGTTCTCGAGAGCCCACAGCCAACCCTCCTCCCAGCAGTGGCACACTCAAGCCAGCACAAAGCAGAGCTCCCATAAGGGACCTGCCAGGAGTTTTCCCAAAAAAAGTGAGTCAATCTGTAATAGGTTTTCCTCAAAGAAGAGTTCCCTTAATTCTCACTGCCTTTTCCTCCTTGGACAGGTCTCCACACTTGACAGCAGCAGATGTCCAACAGCAGCAGCTCCATCAGCCAGTTCCTCCTCCTGCCCTTTGCAGACACACGGGAGCTGCAGCTCCTGCACTTCTGCCTCTTCCTGGGCATCTACCTGGCTGCTCTCCTGGGCAATGGCCTCATCATCATCACCATAGCCTGTGACCACCACCTCCACACCCCCATGTACTTCTTCCTCCTCAACCTTTCATTGATCGACATGGGATGCATGTCAACCACTCTACCAAAATCCATGGCCAATTCCTTGTGGGACAAGAGGGCAATCTCGTTCTGGGGATGTGCTGCACAGGTCTTCCTGGTTTTCTTCTTGGCTGGTGCAGAGTACTTTCTTCTGACTGTCATGGCCTACGACCGCTACGTTGCCATCTGCCACCCCCTGCACTACGGGACCCTCCTGGGCAGCAGAGCTTGTGTCCACATGGCAGCAGCTGCCTGGGCCAGTGGGTTTCTGAATTCTGTGCTGCACACAGCCAATACATTTTCACTGCCCCTCTGCCATGGCAATGCTGTTGACCAGTTCTTCTGTGAAATCCCCCAGATTCTCAAGCTCTCCTGCTCAGATGCCTACCTCAGGGAAACTGGAGTCCTTGTGGTTACTTTTTGTTTGTGTTTTGGATGTTTTGTGTTCATTGTGGTGTCCTATGTGCAGATCTTCAGGGCTGTGCTGAGGATCCCCTCGCAGCAGGGACGGCACAAAGCCTTTTCCACCTGCCTCCCTCACCTGGCCGTGGTCTCCCTGTTTGTCAATACTGGTGTGTTTGCCTATGTGAAGCCCCCCTCCATCTCCTCCCTATCTTTGGACCTGGTATTGGCATTTCTTTACTCAGTGGTTCCACCAGCAGTGAACCCCCTCATCTACAGCATGAGGAACCAGGAGCTCAAGGATGCCATGTGGAAACTGATGACTGGATGTTCCTAAGCAGCAATACACTGCTCATCTTCTTCTGCATATCGCTGGCCATGGAACTCACATTAGGACCAGTCTGTATTTAGTAGGGACTTTTAGGTGCTGTGGGGCTTTTTCCCTCTATTTTGTCTCTGATGTATTAACACCTTCATCCCATTCCTCATGCAGTATCTCTGGTCTTGTTTAACTCAGACATGGCAGCAGAAGAAACACTCCCCTTCCCCTGTACCTGCATCACCTCCAGTCTGCCTCTTCATCTCTCTGGTCAGTCAGGTGTTTCCACCTCACCTGATGGCACAGCCATGCCTAGGGACATCTTTTCTGGTGACTGGTGGGACGTATGAACTTCACTTTGCTCACAGATTTCCACCTCCACTTGCTCTTTGGACATTCAGATGCCGCTCAGCTCTCTGATTTCTGCTTTGAATTTCAGTGAGTTGGAAAATGTCCCGTCTCTCAGAAGTCCAATGAACTGTTATGTCAGGCAGTCAGTGTGTTGATAAGTGACCTTTCTATGTACCTGATTTACACTGTTCTGAGAGAGAATCTCCTCTGTAAGCTGACCCCCTTCACATGCTGCTTGGCTATAGCAGGCAGCTGAGGAGAGAGATTTCACGGTCATTAAACTGGATCATGTTGAACTGCTGTTTGTTGTCAGAGAAATCTGTCTGTGCCTGTGAGCACAAATGATGGGAGGAAAAGTGTTGGGAGTCCCAGGAGGCCAGGGAGGGAACTGCTGGGCTTGGGGAAGAGCAAGGTTCTCCATGCAGGGTTGGATCTGAACAGACTGCTTTTCCTGCCTGTCCAGATCTCCTCAGGAGACCTCTGGACCAGCCCCCATTGCAGCATGCTGCTGAACTGTCATCAGTGACCTGAGATGTGACAGAAACATTTTTTCCTGTGAAAAAATCCTCCATTGAGAAAGTCCTTTGAAATTATCATCACTCAAATAAAACCTCTCCAATTAGTTACACAAAGTCTATTTTTTTTAAAGGAAATGACTTGAAGAGCCATGCTTGTAGGGATTTCTGTGTGATTAATGAGCCCCTTGGTGTGTTTTCTTCTGAGTCCACAGACTTCAGATACCAAGAGGAGAGTGAAGAAACCTCTCCAGATGTCGAAGTCAGGAGTAATGCCCAAAGTACCTTGAAGAATTAACAAGCCCTAATATGAGCCATTACTGACAAAGCCTCCCCATGGGCTCCTTAGATGAGACAACTGGAGGCCATGAGGACAAACACAGGCAAAGCGCAGGCAGCTCTGATGCTGAGGACACCCTGGCTTGGTCTGATGAAGCAGAAATGCCAAGCGCTGATCCCCAGCCCCTGGGCAGGGAGATCCTGGCCCCCACCACCCTCACCTGGTTCTCAGGGCTCTTCCTTGGGATGTGGGATGTGATGCCAAGGGACAGACAGGGGTATGATACATGGTGTACTCCCCTGGGGTGGGTGCAAGGAGGCAATGATACTCCATGGCTGTCAGGACAATGTGTCTCCTCTGAGGCCTCTGTTGCAGGGCTATCAGCACTAGTCAAGGAGTCAAAGGCCTGGCTGCCACCCTTGGCCATCTGCACCACAGCCCATGCCACACTGCCACACGCATGCGCTGTTTGCCTGCAGGCTGCAGGCACCCAACACCCTTCCCCACCTTGGTCTCACTCCATGATGTCCCTGTCTGTACTGCTGTCTCTCCCTCCTCACTAGCTGTTCCCACAAACACAAAGCCACCAGCTCATCCACACTTCCTCTGAGTGACTTTTATCACCACAGCACTGCCCTCAGAGTGGCTTTCCTTTATCCTCACGTCCACTCTGACCTTCAAAGCTGCAGTTTCACCTTGACTTCCTTTCTTACGTTCTTTAATGTAGCACAAAAGAGCTTCCCTCAGCCTCCCCTTCCCCAGGCTAAAGAAGCCCAGGTCTGTCATCCTCTCCACACAAGACCCCATGCCATATCTAGGCAGGCTTTTATCTGACCACGTGACAGTTCCTCCCCTTCCTCCAGACCGGGGAGCCCCACACTGGGACTGACTGCTCCAGACTTGGCCTCACTGGTGCTGAGTCCAGATGGATCAGAACAGCCCTTGTCTGCGTGGCCACACTCCTGACAGTGCAGCCCCGTGTGCTCATGGCCAGATTCCTGTTCAGCACCTCAGACTGCTGTGGCAGCCCCTGGAATGACCAAATTCTTCTCCTTGCAGCCAGTTCTCCACCTGTCATGTCTGAGCTGCCTTGATGTGGGGGTGTTGTGCTGGAACCTTTTCTCATGGTTTCACCTCATGGGGGTGACCACATGGAAATTAATTCCACGCCAGATAATTAAGATCAGAATAAGAAGATCTCTTCTGGATGGGAATCTTCTTGATGTTTTTATTCAAATCTAATCCCAGAGTTTCTCAAGGTTTGTTTGAAGTGACGCTCCACTTTGTTAATGGTTCCTGTGTGCTTGCAGATGGCTGCCCAACTTGTGGTGCCACTAACAAAGGGACAGCAACAGATGTTATAGAAGGTGAGAAATAAGAAACAAAACCAAGAGATCCTTTCTAAATGATGTTGCAGTGGGCCACTGGAAGAATCCTCATGTCCTCACAGTCTGCTCCCCCTCTTCTTGGAACAGAACCACTGTTGTAGCTGTCTGAGGGTCAATATAGGAGGGCTCAACTCATGAGAATGCTTTTGGAGGACAGTGATGATGTTACTAGACTCAGACAATCACAGAGTACCCGGCTGAAAGGGAACTCAGGGACTATTTGGTCCAACCATTTTTGGCAAGGGCTCAGTCTCAAGAAAAGCACCACACAGACCAACTGGCCCCACACCCCATCCCACTGACTCTTACAAATGTCTGGTGTTGGGGAATCCATCACTTCCCACGGAACATTGTGCAAACCCTGGTTCTCAGGGTAAAAGTTTCTTCCTATGTCCTGTGGGAATCTCTCCAGCAGGAACTTGCACCCATTATTCCTCAGCTATTTCATGTGATTCCTTCTAAAACCAGGAGTCTCTCCCTTCTCTGTAGACAGCCTTTCAGTACTGGAACCTGGTTGTGACGTCTCCCCTAAGCCTTTTGTTCTGAAAGGTGAACAAAACCAGCTCCCTCAGCCTTTCCTCATAAGGAAGGTGTTCCACTCCCTTAACCCTCTTGATTGTTCTGTACTGGGCTCTTTCCATGAGTTCTCTGTCCTTCTTGAACTGAGGGGCCCAGAACTGGACACAACAGGAGACTGACGGGTGACTATATCCATGTTTATAAATAGATGAAGAGCAGGAGTCATGAGGATGGAGCCAGGCTCTTCTAAGTGATGGTCAGTGATAGGTCAAGGCACAATGGGTACAAGCTGGAGCAGAGGAAGTTCCATGTGAATGTAAGGAGGAACTTTTACACTGTGAGGGTGATGGAGCACTGGGACAGACTGCCCAGAGTGGGTGTGGAGTTTCCTTCTCTGGAGACATTCAAACCCACCTGTGTGATTTAGTCTAGATGATCCTTCTCTGGCAGGGGAGGTTGGACTGTATGATCTTTCAAGGTCCCTTCTAACCCCCAGTGTTCTGTGATTCTGTGATTCTGTGGCACTACTTCTATCACCTGTTGCAAAGTCTCCTTTACCTTCAGAAGTGCCATTCCCATTTCCTTACTTTATCGGGGGGTGGGGCTGGTGTTGGGCTTTTTACAGTGTAGGACAAAGGCATTTTCTCCTCATTCCCTTTCCTGCTATTCCAAACACACCTGCTTTATTTCTATCCATGACAGTCCCTTCCCTTCTGCAGATGAACAGGCTCAGGAACAACAGCTCATTCCCAGGAGCAAAATGAGCCAGCAGAAGAAGGATGAGGTGAAGCAAGATGGCCCATTCAAGATTGAACATGCTTGATCTCAGCACTGGCATAAAGTAGACCTTTCTCCTGCCAAGCACTTACTTGCACACCCCCTCAGCACCATATTGCTCCCTGCTACAGCAGGGTTATGAGGGGTTGCATGGTGTTTGGGGGTATAAACATGCTTGGGGAGTTAAGATAGGGCTGGAGAGGCGGGGGGACACTTACTGTTGCTGGGGGGGGGGGGTGTAGGGGTTGAGGCAGGATATTGGGGGAAGGTATGGTGGAATTTGAAGGTGAAAAGGAAGGGGTTTGGAGGAGTAATGTGGTGCTGGAGGGGTATAGAGTTTGCTGGGTTGTTAATATTTGGCTGAGGGGGCTTAAGTGGTGCTGAGGAACCCATTAGTGCTGGGGAGGTGGGGCGTGGGGGACGCAGGGTAGTGCTGCAGGGGACATGGGAGGATTTTTGGGGGGAGTGTGGGGTTTGGGGTTTATGGGGGCATTTGAGGGGCAACCAGGGGTACTAGGTAGGTTTAAGGTTGGGCTGGATGTGGGGGTTAACTTGGGGGGAACCCATAGGTGGTCGGGGAGGCATTTTGGGGGGAGGCATAGTGCGTACTGGGGAGAGATATGTTAGGATTTGAGGGGGAAAATAGGAGGTTTGGGTTTATGGGGGGTGTTGGGGGACCACCAGTGGTGCAGGGGGATTAACACAGTGCTGGGGAGTGAGGTAGGGCACCCATGGGTTCTGGAGGGAACCTGTGGGTGGCATAGGAAGTGCTTGGGGTTTATGAGTGGGATTTCTTTGGGGGGAGCAGGGGGTCAAGTGGGATACAGGGTAGTGGGGGGTGCCTGCCAGGGTGCCTGGGAAGGATTAAGGGTGTGATGGGGGACAGGATGAAGGTGTGGAGGGCACCCATGATTGCAGAAGGGAGGGCATCTGGAGGGAGTAGAGGAGTGTTTGGGTGAGATATGAGGGGATTTGGAGGTGAAAATGAAGGGGTGGGGGTAATTAGGTTTTGGGGGGGCCACCAGGGGTGTCGGGAGAGTTAATTGTGGGGGCACCCATGGGTGATGGGAGGGGTGTGGGGATGTTGTACAAGGGTTCTGGGGGTGGATATGGGTGAATCTGTGGGGGAAAATTGGAGGTTCAGGGTAGTAATATGGTGCTATATGTTCCGGCTATACCAGCGTCCACCTTCCAACCTGTTAAAGGTCCAGCAGTATGTCCCAAGCAAAAGGTGTGAGGGATGGCAGATGTTTCTGGCCTGAAACCTCCCCAGGAGTACACAAGCAGCCCCATAAACCTTGGGATCATGAATTCCCAGCCAAGAGAACAGTCCTAACAGTGCCAGAGGTCATTTTCTGGCTCTTCCATAGTCCAACACCGAACATGCTGAACGTCCAGCAACGGAGTCCCAGGGTCTCTAACACCTATTGCTGCCATTTCATTGAAGGCACCACAAGTTGGAGAGACACCTGCAAGCACATGTGGACCATTAAAAAGATGGAGTTTCCCTTCAAAAAGACCTCAACAAACCTGCACAGGTGACCCAAAATTGGCCAAGGAGGGTATTCCATGCCAATTCCATCAAGCTCAGCATAAAGGGGGCTGGTGGGGGGGAGGAGCGCAGGGCTCTGAGCTGTGGGGCCTGAGCTGTGTGGGTTTGGTGAGAAACTGCACCGGGCATCACCAGTGTTGTGTATTTTACTATCTTTTATTGTTTCCTTTTCCTTCCCTTCCCCCTGTCCCAAATACTTCCCACCCCTCCACCTCCTCCTATAGAGAGAGTGGACTCTCGGTGCCCAGCTCTTCGTTGTGTTGAAAGCAGGAGAAAGGTCCCATCACAACCCCTGCACATCAAGGCAGCTCAGATATGACAAATAGAGAACAGGCTGCAGGGACAAGAATTTGGTCATTCCAGGGGCTGCCATAGCAGTCAGAGGTGCTGAACAGGAATTTGGCCATGAGCACATTCAGCTGCACTGGGAGGAGAGTGGCCCTTCTGATACATCTAGACTCAGCACTGTTGAGGCCACCTCTGGAGCAGTCAGTCTCAGTGTGGGGCTCCAAGGTCTGGAGGAATGGGGAGGAACTGTCATGTGAAGGGGGTCAGCTTTCAGGGGAGTTTCTCTCCCAATACAGTTTTAATCAGATACATATAAAGTTCACTTATCAACACATTGACCTTCTGACAGAATAGACTTCTGAAAGATGGGATGTTATCCAACATTCTGAAGGCCAAACCAGACACTGGAGAGAGATGAGTGGCATCAGAATGAAAAAAGTGCAAACGGAGGTGGAGACCTGTGATGAAAGTGCAAACATGCATCAAGTCTGCTGAAAAGATGTCTTTAGGCCTGGAGCAGGGAGATATTACATTAGGAATGGGATAAACGTGCACCATGTTATAATGGGTTAGAAAATATAGAAGGAAAAAATAAAAATCTAAAATCCTTACGAAATAAGAAGAGTTCTAACGTGTTACATGGCCAGATGGATGTAGAAGAAGATGATCAGTTTATTGCTGCTTAGAAATATCCAGTCATCAGTTTCCACACAGCATCCTTGAGCTCCTGGTTCCTCATGCTGTAGATGAGGGGGTTCACTGCTGGTGGAACCACCGAGTAAAGAAATGACACCACAACATCTAAAATTGGGTGGGAGGTGGAGGGGGGCTTCAGATAGGAAAAGAAGGCAGTGCTGACAAACAGGGATACGACAGCCAGGTGAGGGAGGCAGGTGGAAAAGGCTTTGTGCCGTCCCTTCTCTGAGGGGATCCCCAGCACAGCCCTGAAGATCTGCACATAGGACACCACAATGAACACAAAACAACCTAAAACTAAACAGACACTGACTGCGTTGACTCCAGTTTCCCTGAGGTAGGCATATGAGCCGGAGAGCTTGAGGATTTTGGGGATTTCACAGAAGAACTGGTCAACAGTATTGCCATGGCACAGGGGCAGCGAAAATGTGTTGGCTGTGTGCAGCACAGCATGGAGAAACCCACTGCCCCAGGCAGCTGCTGCCATGTGGACACAAGCTCTGCTGCCCAGGAGGGTCCCGTAGTGCAGGGGGTGGCAGATAGCAACGTAGCGGTCATAGGCCATGACAGTGAGAAGAAAGTACTCTGTGATGATCAAAAATAAAAGGAAAAAGAGTTGAGCCAGACATCCTGTGTAGGAAATGACCCTGGTGTCCCACAAGGAATTGGCCATGGATTTGGGAACAGTGGTGGAGATGCAGCCAAGGTCAGTAACGGAGAGGTTGAGGAGGAAGAAGTACATGGGGGTGTGGAGGTGGTGGTCACAGGCTATGGTGATGATGATGAGGCCATTGCCCAGGAGAGCAGCCAGGTAGATGCCCAGGAAGAGCCAGAAGTGCAGGAGCTGCAGCTCGCGTGTGTCTGCAAAGGGCAGGAGGAGGAACTGGCTGATGGTGCTGCTGTTGGACATCTGCTGCCATCAAGTGTGGAGACCTATCCATAGAGGAAAAGGCACAATGAGAAGTTAGGAAACGCATCTGTCAGGAAAACATCTTCCAACTCTTAGGGAATACCCTCAGATTGACTCTCTGTATTCAGGAAGACTTTTGGCAGGTCCCTTTTGGGAGCTCTGCTTTGTGCTGTCTTAAGCGTGCCACTGCTGGGAGGAGGCTCAGCTGTGGGCTCTGGAGAACTCAGTCCTGCCTGGCAGCAGTCAGTAAATAGAAGGATGTTGTGACCTCAGACTAAATCCCCTGTGGATAGGAATGAGCTTTTCAGCACTGTCACTCCAGTTTCAACCGAGGGCAGAGCAGAGCTTTGGAGCTTTGGTTTTCTCCTCACTGCAACTGAGGAGTGTTTCTTCTGTCAGGACTCCCTGACATTGCTGCTGCAGTGCCAGTGAAACCTTCCCCTGAGTGCAGAGTGGGGAGAGCTGCTGTGTCCATCAGCCCTGCTCTCAGCTGCCCTGTGCTTGATGCTCTGTGATCAGAATCTGGTGTTCCTTGTAGTAGATTAAGGTCTGCACTGTGTGGGATGTCAGGGAGGTACCAAATCCTCACTGCCACGGATTTTCTTGGAGCAGCTCCTTCTCCCAATGTTCCCAATGTCTCTGATGCCTGGAGCTGTCCCTACAGCTGCTTCTCTTTTCCCATGTCACCTCCCGCTCTGTGCTCACAGATCTCATCCAACCTGCTCTGTGTTCAGTCTTCTCTGCAGACCCCTCCCAGCATCTGGGCACTGGCCCACGGAACCTCTGTCTGTGCAGGGCTAAGGCAAAAATGTGACATCTTAATGATAACTGAGTTTCCATTGCATATTCCTATGGGAAGAAATAAGTCTGCACAGCCCATAGGAGAGTAAAAGTGAAAGCAAAGACTCTGCCTACAGGAAAAATGCTTCCTTGGTGTTGTTCCTCAAAGTCTCTTTGCAATTTCTTAAGCATCAGCTGGAGCTGGGAGGAAACCTGACCCATGTAGAACTTTCTTACAGCAGAAGAACCTTACACTGCTATTCCCTGTGCTGACTCAGGCAGCACTTTCTGGTCCTATAGAGAACCCCACACACTGCCCCATGTCCCAGCTTTAGGAGATCCCTCCAGGAACAGAACCTGCATTGCCCTGCACCCACAGACATACCAGGCAGAGTGCTGTGCAGATTTCTCCTGCAGTGAGCTCTCAGCATCCATCAGCTCTCTCAGCCTCACAGGTCTCCCCTCGGTGCCTACAGACAGTGTCCCCAGCCCTGTGTGCTTGGCAGAGGAGCTGCTCCTGGGCAGAGCTGTCTCTTGTCAGAGCTGCTGGGTTGCAGTGAGCTCCCTCCATCCCAGGAGCCCAGCCCAGCTCACAGCAGAGGAGCAGGCAAATACGTCACATACTCCATTCCCCAGAGTGTCCTGTGAGGTGTTCCTGGAGCTCCAAGGAAACTACTTGGAAAGACACTAAGTCTTTACTGCCTTTCCCTCCCTTGGCTGGGGAGAAATCCTTCTGTCCAGCAGAGTTGTTTCTCCTGACCAAACCAGAGCTGGGCAGAAGAATCACCTTTCCTTGTCTCCCCATCAGACAGGAACCCCCGGCAGGGACAGGGAGGTGACTCTTTCCCGCTGTGAGAGTCACTCCAGACCCCTCATCCTTGCTTTGCAGCCCTGGGGCTGGAAGGGGACACAGCTCTGACCTTTGACTGCCACAAACCCATTGTATCTCGGATTCCTCTTGCCCCAGTTTTGGTGACAGAAAAATCAAAACCTTCTGCCATGGAGCTGCTGTTCCCAGCTCCCATGGGAATTACTGGGGGCAGAGGCAAGTTTCCAAGATCCCCTTCTCCATGAGAGTGGACTTGATCTGATGGAAACTGTGTCATCCCCATTCACCTGTACCCATAACTGAAGACCAGGAGTGACTCTTTGGGAGCCCATGGGGGAGGCTTCTGCTCCTCATGCACACCTGGGAGTTTGTGAGACAAATGAAGATTGTATTTTTCCTTGTTATAAATCTCTCCTCACTCCTGTCTTTTACTTTGGAAAACACTTTTCCATACCCAGAGTCAGCAGATGTCCAACAGCAGCTCCATCAGCCAGTTCCTCCTCCTGCCCTTTGCAAACACATGGGAGCTGCAGCTCCTGCACTTCTGCCTCTTCCTGGGCATCTACCTGGCTGCTCTCCTGGGCAAGAGTGTCATGATCATTACTGCAGCCTACAACCATTGACTCCACATGCTCATGGATTTGTTCCTCTTCCATACCTTGTTGAATGTGAGGTGCTCACCAAAGCTGCTCTATCTCTCCCCCTTCTCAGCTGCACAGGGAAGAGAAGATGTAACAAAAGGTCAAGTGCTGGTAGAGTTTGAAAATGATGTCAGGCACTGTTACAACCATTCCCTTGGCTAGGAAAGCCCTGAGCCCCAAGGTCACTGGTGCTCCTAGTGAGGGAGTTTTCAGGCCAGTAAGATCCTTCATCCCTCACAGATGTTGTTTGGGTGCTGTTGCTGGGTATTGAGCGTTTGTGAAACTTGATGCTGACAGAGCTGCAAAATGGTGTCAGGCAGTGTTAGGACCCCTCCATTCAATGGGAAAGCCTTGAACCCCAAGGTTACTGATTCTTCTAATTCCCACCCTGAGGAGGTGCCCAAAGCATTTTTCAGCCCACACACATTTTGCTTGGGAGGTATTTCTCTACATCTAATGGTTTCAAAGGTGGAAGCTGGTAGAATAAACTTGACACAACAATAAACACATCCAGTTCTCTCCTTCCTCTGATTGAGTGGCGCGGGGGGATAGGGATTGGGGGTTGGGGTCAGTTCATCACACATTGATTCAGCTGCTTTTTCCTCATCATGGGGAAGACTCCTCACAGGCTCTCCTTGCTCCAGCATTGGGTCCCACCCACAGGAGACATTCTTCTATGACTCCCTCCAACATGAGTCCTTCCCACATAGCTTCAGATCAGCACCAACTGCTCCAGGGTGGGTCACTTTAATGGGGTGCCATCCTTCAACAACAGACTGCCCCAGCGTGGGTCCTCCACAGTCCTGCCAGCAAACCTGCTCCAGCACAGGCTTCCTAGGAGGTCACAGCCTCCTTCAGGTGTCTGCACCTGCCTGAGCATGTTGACGTCTACAGGCTGCACAAAGAATCACTGTTCCACGTCATCCAGCATGGGCTGTAGGGGAACAGCCTCATTCACCATGGTCTTCTGCATGGGTTGCAAGGGATCTCTGCAATGAGGTTTGGAGGACCTTCTCCCCCTTCTTCACCAACCTTGTCTGCAAAGTTTCTTGCACTTTCTCGCTCTTTTCTCTGGCAGCAAAAAGCAGCAGATAATTTTTAATTTCTTACTAAATATACTGTCACAGCAAATATATTTTCACTCCCCCTCTGCCAAGGCAATGCTGCTGACCAGTTCTTCTGTGAAATCCCACAGATCCTCAAGCTATCCTGCTCAGCTGCCTACCTCAGGGAAATAGTGGTCATTCTGGTCAGTGTCTGTTTAGTTGTGGGGTGTTTTGTGTTCATTGCGGTGTCCTATGTGCAGATCTTCAGGGCTGTTCTGAGGATCCCATCGCAGCAGGGACGGCACAAAGCCTTTTCCACCTGCCTTCCTTACATGGGAGTAGACTCTTTCTTGTTCTCAGTCACTTGTTCTTTAAAGGGAAGACCGTTGGGGAACAAGTTGGGGTGGAGGGAGAGGGAAGGAAAAGGGAAAAAAACTCCAAATCCAAGTAAAAAAATCCCCATGGGTTGGGATAAGAATATTTTACTAGAATAGCAGAAAAAGAGATATAACAATGATAACAGGACTTTGTAGCTAAATATATGAGACTGGTGATACACAATGCAATTTGTCACCAAACCACACAACTCAGGCCGTGCAGCCAAGAGGTGTCCAGAAATCTGTACCATCCCCAGAACTGCACGTCCTGGAACTGCCTCCTCCTCCTTCCAACAGCCCCCCTTTTATGCTGAGCATGATGTAATTGATATGGAATACCACCTTTGGCCAGTTCGGGTCACCTGTCCTGGCTGTGTCCCCTTCCTTCTCCTTAGGAGGGAAATAGGAACAACTGAAAAGTCCTTGACTGCTTGGCAACAACCAGAAACATCAGGGTGTTATCAGCACTGCTCTCCTCCCAACTCCCAAACATGGCATTCCATCTGCTATTAGAAAAGAAAATAACTCCTTACCAGCCATAACCAGGACACTGACATCACTTCCCCATCAAAGGGGCTGGTTGGGGAGGGGTGGTCCTGGCATGGTGCAGCACTCTGTTATTGTTGGGTTTGTAAGGTACTCTGTACTGTCACTGAGTGTGAGTGCAATTTGGGCTGATATTGTTCAAATTTTATGGTGCTTTTGTCAGTAAACTGTCCTTACCCCAACCCACAGAGGCTCTGTCTGTTTGTCCTCTGGGAGTGAGCGAGCAGCATGTGGTGCTCAGCCATTGCTTGAGGCTGAACCACCACAGGTTCCAAACCACAAGCAGTGAAACACTCTGGGAGAAAGTTCTGGAAAACTGTGTCCAAGGCCTTGCTAAAGTCAAGGTAGACAACATCCAGAGCCCTTCCCTTGTCCAAGAAGCAGGTCACCCTGTCATAGAGGGAGATCTGGTTGGTCAAACAGGACCTGCCCTTATGAACCCAAGCTGACAGGGCCTGATCACTTGGGAGTTCCTCATGAACCGGATAATGCTGCTCAGGACGATCTGCTCCATCAGCTTCTCTGGAACTGAGGTCAAACTGTCAGGCCTGCAATTTCCCTGATCATTCTTCTGTCCCTTCTTATATAGGGGGTTACGTTGACTGATCCAGTCAGCCAGGACTGATGGAACGTGGCTTGGTGAACCCCCCTTGCCAGATCTTTCAGCATCCTTGGCTGCATCCCATTCAGCCCCACAGATCTCTGCACATATTTATGGTGCAGCAGGGCCATCTCCTCCTGGACTGAGGAGGGGTCATTCTGCTCCCTGTCCCTGTCTTCTAGCTCAGGGAATTGGATTCTCTCTGTACAACTGCTCCTATTACTAAAGACAGTGGCAAAGATTTCATTAAGCACCTCAGCCTTGTCCTCATCTTTCAACAATGTTTTCTCCTGAATCTGAAAGGGGATGGAGGGTCTCCCTGGTCTTTCTTTTATTTAAATGGAGGCCAGATGAATTTCTAGCTGGGCTTTGGACCAACAATGAGGAGAAACTCTCATCCTGTTGTTCTTCCCTCAGCATTACACACCCCACGTTGCCCCAGGAAGAGCCTGAGCAATGCCTGAGGGACAGAACCTGTCTTTCCTGGGGCTGGGGGTCAGGGCTTGGCCTTTCTGCTTCATCAAACCAACCCAGGGCTTGCTCAGCATCTCAGCTGCTTGTACATTGCCTTTGCCTACCAGCCAACATGGCCTCCAATTACCTGTGCTAACGAGTCCCTGGGGAGGCTCAGCCAGCAATGGCTCTCAGTGGGACTCATTAATACTTCAGGTACTTTGGCTTCTGCTTTTGACATGGAGTTTTTTGTGTAATCTCCTCTCAGTACCTGAGCTTCAAGGACTCAGCACCAAATGCACCCCAGGGCTCATTAGAAGTAAAAAGCAAGCCCTAATGAGCTGTGTCTCTTCATGTAATTATCTTCAAGTCTTCAAGAGATGTACAGACCATTGAAGCAGTTTCAAAGGGAGCTCAGAGTAAAATTGATTTCTTTTTAAGGGTGTAGGTTATTATTTTCACTGTAGAGGAGAGGTGACAACCTCTGACTGAGATTGATCCAGGGTGTCTCCTATGGAGGTCTGGACTGGTCCGAAAAAAGTTCCCCTGATGTCTGGCACAATGTGGACAACTCTGCTGCACATCTCCACAAGCCCACCATGACTCTCACCAGCCAACTGGGACTTGCATCCCTTGTCCTTACATCAGGTCTCTCTCTGCACTCCACAGTGGGGCATTACAGCCCCTCTGTACCAGCTCCCCTGCTTTCCTTAGAGAACTGGCTGCACACAGGCAGCACAGAGGGAGTTATTTTCCCACCAACACAAGAAACCTGACAAGATTCACCATTAAATTAAACACTCCTCACTCTGTGCCAAGTGCAATCTGCCACCAGTGAGACTCACTTTCCACAAAGCTTAACCCTGTGAGAGATGTTCTAGTGAGGAAGGAGACTGTGAAATCACCACAACTCAAGTGTTGGCTAAAGACAGAATGAGTCAGACAACTGCCAGAAAGGCAAGGGTTTAACTCTCTGAAACTCAGAGCAGCAGCTGGATGGTTGAGAGGTGTCTGAATGGTCCAAGGGGAAGGGGAAGGGAAATCTAGAGAGCAACCAGAAGCACTGGTGTGAAGACACACTGTCGGAATGATGATTTCATACACGGACAATTGACTTTGGACAGGTAGAAATATGTGACAGACAGGGGAGATGAAATGCACAGCTGTCCTGTTTCTGGCCAGGCAAGAGTTAACTTCCCCAAGCAGCCAGCAGTGGTGACTTGAGTTAGCACAGCTCAGCTGAGTGTGCCCAGGCTGTTTTCCACACCACCTGACATCACCCCCCATAAAATAGGCTGGTTGGGGAGGGGCACTCCTGGGTTCCTTCAGGGCAGTCTGAGTGTGGCTGTGGCGTTTGGTTGATCCTTGCATTGTGCAGCACCTTGTGATCCTTTGGTCAGTAAAGTACTCTCTGTTATCACTGGATGTGAGTGTAGTTTGCAATGTGCTGTTATCATTTTTTCACCGTGATTTTGTCAGTAAACTGTCCTCCTCCCAGCCCACAGAGAGTCTGTCTGTTTCTCCTCCAGGAGTGAGCATTATAACCTGATCCTTGTACATGAGTGAGCTGGAAGAAATGAGAAAAGGTTTCAGCTGCCTTCCAGGGGAGCACATCATCCCCTGGCTACTCTGATGCTGGGACAATGGGGCACACAGCCTGGAATTCGAAGGCAGGGAGGCCAAGGAGCTGGGATCCCTGTTCAGAAAAGGAGTCTTTGACAAGGTGATTGGAAAGAAGTCTCAAGCCCTCAGCCTCTGGAGGTGACTTCTGTCAAGTGTGGGGGAAAGGTACCCATTCAGTGAAGATGTCATGTGTTGGCCAGGCAAGTGCATGACCACAGAGCAGAGTATGCAGTGTTTGAGGGGATTAGCCATGTGAGAGATGAATTACTAATATCCTGATGATCTGCAGCTACCCACCAATCCTGATGAAGTCCCATGTTCCTCACCCATGTGGTGTAAGTCTGTGTGGAGTGCACCAGCATCATATGCCAACTGCCTGGCAGTAATAGATTGGGGAAAGGGAGAAGCACCGAGAGTGGCTGAGGTGTCTGGCCAACTCCATCTATTTAAAGAAAGTCTTTGTTCCTCCCTTATCTCAGCCATCTGAAGTAGGCCTTCCCCTGTTCCAGTAAAAAGTACACACCAAGAGGTATCCATTCTGTCTGCATGACCATGGTGAAGACATGAGGAGGTGAGATGGGAAACCCACCTCCAATCCTGAGTGAAGAAGCTGCAAGGGAAAAGTTACAAAAAGAGATTTCTCCAGGAAAAATGCTGCACCAGCTTCCAGTAGTCAGCCCACCAGTCTGTCATTGTGCTTGTGATCCTCTTGAAGGGACTGCTCAGCCTTTTTTTGCAAGAAGTGAACAGCTAATATGATGAACAAGATTAGAGGGCAAGTTTGCAGAGGTAAAAGCCATCCAGCTGGCTTTAAACATTGCCAGATGAGAAAAGTGGCCAAAATTCTACCCCTATCCTCACTCCTGGATGGTGGCCAATGCCCTGTGGGAGTGGTTGCAGCAATGGGAACAAAGCAACTGGGAGTGCAGAGGCAAACCCATCTGGCCATGATGTAGATGATGTGCAAAAAGGGGTGGATATTGTCCTGGTTCTGGTCAGGCCACAGTTATCTCACCTGTGCTGGCTGCTTGGGGAGGTTGAGTTAGCCCTGGCTGTTTTCCACGCCACCTGACATCACTTCTCCATAAAGGAGCTGGTTTGGGCACCACTCCTGGGTGCCTCCAGGGCAGTCTGAGTGCAGCTGGGGTGTTGGGTTGGTCCTCCTGTCCTGCAGCACTCTGTAATCCTCAGGTGGGTAAGGTACTCTGTGGTCTCACCGGGTATGAGTGTCATGGGCTGTTTATTGTTCTAGTTTCATGGTGCTTTTTTCAGTGATCTCTCCTTATCCCAACCAACAGAGGCTCTGTCTCTTTCTCCTCTGGGAGTGAGCCAGTGGTGTGTGGTGCTCAGCCACTGTTTGGGGCTGAACCACCACAAGCATTTACAGCACTCTCTCCTCTTTTTATTGATTTTCTATCATG